>NC_057807.1:93680704-93821879 GCF_018294505.1 Triticum aestivum
GAGAGAGAGAGAGAGAGAGAGAGAGAGAACAGGAGAGAGAGAGAGAGAACAGGAGTCCGGGAGAGGGGGAGGTCGCGTTTTATGCATCAAAGACTGATATAAACCATGTTTCGATATAAACTTGCATTCAAATATTTAAATTGGAGAACATGTTGTCTGCAATCCACACATGAACGGATATATGTGTATATCAAACAAGTTCATTAATTTGAATTTCAACATGTTCATGGAGTACTATAATACTGTACAACATGCTACTCGATTGAGGTGTTCAATTTTGGATTTAGTTCACTATTTTGACCTAGTGAACGAGCTATTTCATTGAATCGAGATATTTCATTTTGGGTTTGATTCGCGTTTTTGAGTGGGTCAACTATTTTTCATATAGTAAATCGCTAGCAACGAGCTTGTAAAAACACATTACTCCCGAGCATCATCTCTCCATCTAAAAAAGAAGTGGCAAGCTAATATTTCAAAATTTTATTTGAATGGACTTGGTAAGGTAGACGTGGATGTTCGTTCTCCCAAAATTTGAATGAACCGTTAAACATCCTCTCTGCTCGGTGGAATTTTCCCGCGCAAATAAATGGGAGACGCGAGATTACCGTCCTATGTGGGACACGCATCAATTGGCCCGTTGTACATCGAGGGTAGGTTCGCAACTTCATCCAAGCGCGCCTTCTCCTCGGCCGAAATGACATGTGCCGAATAATTCATAAACCATGGTCGGCAAAACACACTCTCCTCGCCCGAAATAGCTCGCGCCCACTATTTCAAAACACGCTCTCCTCGCCCTAAATCGCTCGCGCCCACTATAGTTCAAAACACACCCTCCTCACCCGAAATCACTCTTGCCCACTATTTGGGGAGAAGCAAAGTTACTCTACTATCCCCGACCCTCAGTACACAGACCCAAGCTGAGAATCCTAAAGGCAAGGGTAGAACTGTAACTTCCCCTTACATTTTAGACAAATGCGTCCGTAAGACATGGTTCCACTCCCCTCCCAATTCTCCACCCCGCCCCCCCATTCATACCTTGTGGGCGCCAAATCACCTTAGGGCATCTCCAGTCGTTCGGCCCCCCAGGGCGCCTAAATAGAGCCGCCTGGGGGCGTGCCAGCGCTAGTTCGGCCCCTGGGGGCGACCTAGCTCCCAGTCACGCCCCCACGCACCGGCCCCAGGATGCGGGAAATTTAAACTTGGTCGTTCCCGCTCTCGAAAGACGCCGCAAATCCGGCGATCGGACGTAGTCTGGCGTTACAAAAAACAGGGCGCCGCCGCCGCAAGTTCGCGTGTGCAACGATTCACTCGGCGGGGTCGGCTCCAGGCGTTGGCGGAGTCGGCGTGCGCGGGCTCGTCGGTGTCGGAGCTGCTTCGGTGCTGGGCTGCATCGGCGCGGTTCACCTGGACGTCCACTTGATGCGCGGTTCACCTGGCCTAGCCGCCCGCTTCTTCTTCTTCTGGCGCCCCTTCGTCGGAACAGGAGCCGGCTCCTCCTCCTCCTCCTCCTCGTCCTCCTCCTCCTTGGGTTCCTGTGCGTCGTCGCCGTAGACGTAGCCGAGCTCGGCCTCCATGTCGCCGCTGATGTCCACTACCTTGTCCTGGGTGGCGAACCCGGGAGACGCGGCGACCGCGGTCGATCCTGTCGCGATGATGTCGTCCATGTCGGCTCCCGTGTCGTCGGCGTCGCCAAGGTGCGAGAAGGGCAGCGGTCCATGGTAGAGATGGGGCGTCGGTGTGGACGTGTAGGCGGCGGGCGGCGAGTAGTTGTATGGAGGGTACTGCACGCCGGCGAAGGCGGGCGAGGGCGTGCGGGTAGCGGGGTGACCATGAGGGAAGGTCACGTTTGGGTTGAACCCACCATGCACGTCGCCGTCGGTGTAGCCGGGCGACGATGAACCCCATGGAGATCCGGCGCCTTGCTGTCCCCAGGGCGCGTACTGGGCGTGGCTGACGACAGGTGGATTCATCCCCGCCTGGTCGACCGATGAGGTAGAAGCCACCGCCGCGCGCGCCGCGTTGTCGCGGGCCTTCTTGGCTATGGCCCTGTTCCGCCTGTCGGCGGTGACTGCTTCGCGCCGCTGAACTTCCACCCTCCACTCGGCGTTTGACAGGCCCGGTGGCTTTGATGGCGGAGCCCTCGGCTTCCTCTGCTTCGGCTGGGCCACGGCGCCAGTCGCGGTTGCCGCCACGCGCGGCATGGCATACTTCTTCGGCGGCATGGCGTGCTTCTTCGCGGGGAGCGGGAGGTGGTTTGGCGGGAGAAAGGGAGAGAATGGTGGGAGGAAGGCGAGCGAGCGGGAGAGATGCGAGGGAAAAGCGTCAAGAAACAGCGGGAAAAGGCCCTCGGTCGCCTTCAAGGCGGGCCCACGCGCCTTTTTCGCTTGTGCCGGCTCCCCAAGCGCCCCCCAGGGCATCGGGTTCGGCCTGGGTCCGCCGACACCAGTTTTGGCCCGAGCCGGCGAAAAACGGGCTTCTGGGGGCGCGACTGGGGCCTTTTTTTGGCGCCGGCGCGGCAAAATCACCTGGGGAGGGCCTGTTCGGGGCGCGGCTGGAGATGCCCTTATCCCCGGGAAGCTCCCTTCTCCCGAGCCGCGAAACCTCAGCCCCACCTCCATGGCGCCCTCCACAGCACCAATTTCACAGCCGCCCTCCTCCCTAATGTCGGAGACGCTATCCATTTACCGTTGTGCACTGGGCCATGTGCCTCTTACTCCGTGCTGCTGGTGCTGCCTCGACGATGGCCGCGTGAACCGTACCATAGCCGATTCACCCCCGCCGTTGTTCACGGTGCCGGAGCGGCTCCAACTTCGGATCTGTCTAGAGTCCTGGCGCTGCTTCCCCGTAGCCGTCGACCGTTGCGACATCGCTGTTTCCCTGCCACCGGTCGCCTCCGCAACCACGCCGGCCTCACCGACTCGGCAGCTGGACCTGCCTACTTCAGCATGCCGCTAGATAGGTCGCACCCTCATCTGAAATCACTTTATTTAGGCATCAATTGTCTGAATTTTTATTCTGGGCCCATCGATTCCCAATGGGAAGCAGCACCCCTCGAGGCGGCGGAGCTCCTAGGCTGCCGGTTGGCTGGTGTCTAACGTAAGGGTGTAGGGCCGCAAGTTCACCGCGAAAGCAGCACTTAGATGGCTATCTTTTAGAGTTGCGTGGGTTGAAGGTACTGCCGCCGCCGGATCTGGATGACGGGGAGTCTTTGTGGATTGGCCCGGGGGTGGCGCAACCACGGCAGTGCGGTGGGGCGGGGAGCGGGGTTTTGGCCGGGGCCACGGACGGCGGAGTCAGGCTGCTCTGCCGTTGGTCACTGGCTCTTCGGGGAAGATTCCGAACAGTGTCAGCCGGGAGGCACAAGACGGCCATCAAGCCATCCGGCATAGATCAGACAGTATCAAAATAAAAAAAATCGTGTGACCCCAATTTAGTCTTCAGTCAACAGACGTGTGACCACTCTCGTACCTTGCTGTTGATCTCTTAGTGTATTTCTTCAGATCAAAGAGATATGTCGTTCTTAACAATATGCGTTATCTGCATCTTCAGACACACCGTCTTCCGACTCACCACAGCTGCTCCAACAAGGGAAGCATACTCTAGAAGGGAGATATAGTCCCCACTCAAAAGTTCCCTGCATTGAATGCGCGTGCCCGACATGGACAACCACAACAACTGCAGGGCCATCGACAAGTCAGCACATGACGCTCACTCCTATGGATGGCAGCCAGATAGGTTGTACCCTCATCTTACTTGTGTGCAACATTTATGTCTTTGTTATTCATCTAAGCATGTAAAATAGATCATCACATTTCACTGTATATTCATGGTGATCTCTTACGGGTCTTGCTCAGGAGTTAACGCTGTTCCATAGTTCAGCTAAGATACTTGTTCTTTAGGTAACGCTATTCCATAGTTATCATCCATCAACCAATGCTATCCCACATGCTGGTGATTATAGTATTATACCACTTCTAGTATTACCTATGTTGTTCTTTAATACTTTTGTGTGCCATCTAGTTAATCTCGAGTACAAACGATACATATTCTGTAGCTTTCATCTGTGTTCTCCCTTTAGTTTATGAGACCTGTTGCTTCTAGTTAACCCCAGTCCTACTATTTATGTCGTCTCCTACAGGCATTCATTACATAAATCTAACTACTAGTTATCTTCCATGCATGTCAGATATAATTGCACACACTAATATATCCACAAGAACCTCATGGAGCAATGTAAAGGCCAATAAACTTGATGTCAATGATACCCAATATGATGGAACATGTAAAGGCAGTTCTTCAGAAGACTTGCAGAAAGATGATGAATCCTCTTCACCCCACAAGGTCCTTGCTCTAACTTGGCCTGTGATATGGGTACAACATGCATATAATGTCCTGGAGTGTATCTACTCTGTTGCAATGCCATGTGCTTAGCATGCTGATCATGCATGTAAATATGTCATGCCTTCCTGTTTTCAGTACCTATTCCATTCATGATAACATGTTTTCAAATTCAAGTACTGTCATTCTACTCTATCGCAATGCCATCTGCTTAATTTGGACATCATGCTTCTGAATGTCTTATGCATTGTTATTCATCAGTATGTACTTCATCTGTCTACCATACCATGTTTTTTACATTGAAGTGCTGTTCTAGTGCTCTGTTGCAATGCCATCTTAGTTTCCCAATCATACACATGGATGTTGCCTTAGTTATTTCTGTATGTATTCCGCTAGCATACAATTTTACATTCAACTAGTGTTTTTTTGTTGTGTTGTCCTGTCGTATCCCTAGCTCTTACACCATACTCCCTCCATCCGGATTACATGTTGCCGAAATGGAATAAAAAAGGATGTATCTAGAACTGAAATACGCCTATACCCATCCTTTTTTTTCCGGATGGAGGGAATACATGTCAATATGTCATGCCTTTCTATTCTTCAGTACCTATTCCATCTCTCTGCTGTAGCATGTTTTATAATTAAAGCACCATTCTTCTATACAAGGCATGCAAGGGGAAGACGACTATGTTAGAATCTGAAGGGTTACAAACAAGGCCTTTGCAAAAGATCCAAACGCCAATAGATAATAAACCAACTCCAGTTTTTATAGATACCGCCCCAGCACAGAGAAACCCAACTCCTACTGATAATAAGCAGATTCCAGTGGCCAAAGAACTAGTCCGCTCCAGTCCAGCAAAAATATGTCAACTCCATTCTAAGAAGCATGTGCGTATCCTTGCATCATGAAATTTTATAGCATGCTTATCATATTTTCTACATGTTTCTTACTCATCTCTCTTTTAGAAAATAATCTTAACAGATAGAAGAATTTCTGCAATGGTATCGTTTATGAGGAAAGATTCTTGCAGGAATTCTCTATGCTCCAATGTAGATGTAAGTACCTGTTGTATATCACTATTTTTACATCAACATGTATTTTGTTAATCAGCGTGAATCCAACCTTTATCTGATCTAAATTTAGTTGTAGCAAAATGTATGATTAAAGGCCACAATGTTGATTTTTGTAAGGAAAACCGCCTGGTAGTTTTGCATCCTGAGCTGCATGAGTGTACTATCTCATACCAGTGGGTTTGAATACTTTGGTTCTGCAATGGGTTTTCAGTGTTTTTTTACTGTATTGTCCTGTCGTATCCCTAGCTCTTACATCATACTCCCTCCGTCTGGATTACATGTCGCAGAAATGGATAAAACTGGATGTATCTAGAACTGAAATACACCTAGACCCATCCATTTATTTCTGGATGGAGGGAATACATGTCAATATGTCATGCCTTTCTATTCTTTAGTACCTATTCCATCTCTGATGTAGCATGTTTTATAACTGAACCACCATTCTTCTATATAAGGCATGCAAGGGGAAGACGACTATGTTAGAATCTGAAGGGTTACAAACCAGGTCTTTGCAAAAGATCCAAACGCCAGGAGATAATAAACCAACTCCATTTTTCATAGATACTGCTCCAGCGCAGAGAAACCCAACTCCCACTGATAATAAGCAGATTCTAGTGGCCAAAGAACTAGTCCGCTCCAGTCCAACAAAAGAATGTCAACCCCATTCTAAGAAGCGTGTGCATATCCTCGCATCATGAAATTTTATAGCATTCTGATAATATTTTCTACATGTTTCTTACCCATCTCTCTTTTAGAAAATAAGGTTAAACGATAGAAGACTTCCTCCATTGGGATCATATTCGAGGAAAATATCTTGCGGGAATTCCTTGTGCTCCAATGCTGATGTAAGTACCTATTGTATATCACTATATTTTTTTACATCAGCATGTATTTTGTTAATCAGCGTGAATCTAACCTTTATCTGAACTAAAATTAGTTGTAGCAAAATGTTAAAGGCGCCAATGTTGATTTTTGTAAGGAAAACTGCCTGGTAGTTTTGCATACTGAGCTGCATGAGTGTACTATCTCATATCATGCACATTACTGAATTGTAGTGCTTCTCTGGTTGCCCATTCATTAATTATGTCAATGTTGCTTTCGTATTACCTTACCTGGCTAATGATAGTTGTGCCATATTGTTTTAATTTGGTGTAGGCTAGTTGCCCAAACGTTCGTTGTGTCAATGTTGCTTTCCTATTATCTGACTTGGCCAATGATAGCAATGCTAGTGTGTTAATTTTGTGCAGGCTACTGAAGATAAGAAGACAAACTCTGAAAACAACAAGGCAACCCCATTGTTTCTTTCCAGTAAATCTAGGACAGGTAATATGGAAATAACTCACGATTAATCTGTTTGGTTCCTGTCCTAATTTATGTTATGATGAAGTAGTCGAGACACTCTCCACTATCAATAATACAAGTCTGCCAAAATCGCCATCTGAATCTGTTTAGTATCCTCTGTCTTGAATGCAACGGAATAAATGTATGTTTGTGAACCAATTAATGGCTGAAGCAATGATGGAAATGGTGGATGAATCAGAGGTGTAGAGTCGTGCGACACAACAACTGATCAATGTTTTCAGAGACAGTGTAGAAAAGCATCAAGAACTTGCCCACATGCTTATGGGCGTCATCTATGCTGAGGTTGCAGATGTGACGTTGTAGATGGCTAGGTTCTGCTCATTTATTTGCACTGGCATCAATCTTTGATTGCCCAGTGGATGTAATTTCCTCTAATATATGCTGGATGTGCAACGTTGTTCCCTGTATGCCATACCTTTGCTTGATAGGTTTTGGTCCTGTGCATGATTACTCGTCGTAATGGGCTCAAATTAACTAATTTGGCCTAATGACATGTACGAACTTTAGTGGGCCCATTAAGTTAATGGGCCATTACTAGGCCGAAAGTTAATGGTCGGCCTGCCTCTTACCTCCCGGGTCATTAACAGGCCGACATCCAAGCGGGCAACAGGTGGCCCAATTTATTTCACGGGCCGTTAACAGACCGTTACTAAGTTTGGGCTACATATGGCCCAACTATACTGTAGGCCTTTAGTAGGCCGAAAGAGACAGCGGGCTTGTACTAGACCATGAAGAGCGTGGGCCGCTAAGAGGCCGAAAGTCAGGTCGTATTGTAAATGGCCCAACTGTGTTGTGGGCCTTTAGCAGGCCGAAAGAGAAACCGGGCTGGTATTGGACCATGAAGGGCATGGGCCGTTAAAAGGCCAAAACTAAGGTCCGACTACAAATGGCCCAACTCATTTATGGTCCGCTAACATGCCGAAAGGCACACAGGGCCGGGAATTGGCCCAATACTTAAATGGGTCGCTAAAAGGCCAAAACTCAGGTCCGACTACAAATGGCCTAACTGATTTATGGGCCATCAACAGGCTGAAAGTGACACCGGGCCGGAAATTGGCCCAACACTTAAATGGGCCGCTAAAAGGACATAACTCAGGTCCGACTACAAATGGCCCATCAGATTTATGGGCCGTCAACAGGCTGAAAGACACATCGGGTCGGAAATTAGCCCAACATTTAAATGGGCCGCTAAAAGGCCAAAAGATGTACATCCTGAAAATTGGCCCATCCATTGAATGGGCCGTTAACAGGCCAAAATCTCATCGGGCCGATATTGAGCCCAAATATATAGCGGGCTGTTAACGGGCTCGAACTGACGATGGGCTGCAATGGTGTCAAATCTTTAACGGGCCATTGACGGGCCGAATTGGCACATCTCGTATGGGCCGTGGGCTTAAATGGACCACACACAAGTAGGCCTTATATGGGCCGGCCTACTAATTTTTACCGGGCCGACCGTTTTCACCGGAATGGGCCAATGTTGGGCCATGCCACGTTTCGACCTATCATAGGCGCCTCCTGTCCAATGAGTGGATGACATCTGTCCCAACGGTGAGGCAACACGTATTTCCTGCGGCCAATGATGATTTAACACGTGGAAAATCCCCATTGGTCCGGGCTGTTAACGGGTTATCGGATCCAAAACCGGACCCGATAGCTTAACAACATTCCGTTACGATGGATGCCACGTGTCGGTCACCCTTGACGAAAGCACTTCTGTGACGCGCGATTTAACGTCATGGAAGTGGACACTTCCGTGATGATAATTTTGGTAATGTCATGGAACACTTCTACGATAGCACATGTATGACTATCTTGATTCTGTCATAAAATCGTCATGGATGTACATGCATGACAAAAAACGCGACCTACTGTGACAAACACGTATCATCACGGAAGTGTATTTTTTTTAGTGATGCAAGGCATACATCAAGTGTTCTCAAATACTTAAAGACTCAATCCGATAAGATAACTTCAAAGGGAAAACTCAATCCATTACAAGAGTGTAGAGGGGAAGAAACATCATAAGATCCAACTATAATAGCAAAGCTCACGACCCATCAAGATAGTGCCATATCGAGAACACGAGAGAGAGAGAGAGAGAGAGATCAAACACATAGCTACTGGTACATACCCTCAGCGCCGAGGGTGAACTACCCCCTCCTCGTCATGGAGAGCGCTGGGATGATGAAGATGTCCATCGGTGAGGGATCCCCCCTCCAGCAGGGTGCCGGAATAGGGTCCCGATTGATTTTTGGTGGCTACTGAGGCTTGTGGCGACGGAACTCCCGATCTAGGTTATTTTCTGGAGGTTTTTGTATTTATAGGAATTTTTGGCATAGGTCTCACGTCAGGGGGGTCTCCGAGCCGTCCACGAGATAGGGGGGCGTGCCCGGGAGGGTGGGCGCGCCCCCACCCTCGTGGGTAGCACGGGACTCTTCTGGCCCAACTCTTTTACTCTGGGGCTTCTTTTGGTCCATAAAAAATCATCAAAAATTGGCACATCAATTGGACTCGGTCTGGTATTCCTTTTCTGTAAAACTCAAAAACAAGGAAAAAATAGAAACTGGCACAGGGCTCTAGGTTAATAGGTTAGTCCCAAAATCATATAAAATAGCATATAAATGCATATAAAACATCCAAGATTGATAATATAATAGCATGGATCAATCAAAAATTATAGATACGTTGGAGACGTATCAAGCATCCCCAAGCTTAATTCCTGCTCGTCCTCGAGTAGGTAAATGATAAAAACAGAATTTTTGATGTGGAATGCTACCTAACATATTTATCCATGTAATTCTCTTTGTTGTGGCAAGAATATTCAGATCCATAAGATTCAAAACAAAAGTTTAATATTGACATAAAAATAATAATACTTCAAGCATACTAACAAAGAAATCATGTCTTCTCAAAATAACATGGCCAAAGAAAGCTATCCTTACAAAATCATATAGTCTGGCTGTGCTCTATCTTCATCACACAAAATATTTAAATCATGCACAACCCCGGTTTTAGCCAAACAATTGTTTCATACTTTAGTATTCTCAATCTTTTTCAACTTTCACGCAATACATGAGCGTGAGCCATGGACATATCACTATAGGTGGAATAGAATATGGTGGTTGTGGAGAAGACAAAAAGGAGGAAGATAGTCTCACATCAACTAGGCGTATCAACGGGCTATGGAGATGCCCATCAATAGATATCAATGTGAGTAACTAGGGATTGCCATGCAATGGATGCACTAGAGCTATAAGTGTATTAAAGCTCATCAAAAGAAAATAAGTGGGTGTGCATCCAAATTGCTTGCTCACGAAGACCTAGGGCAATTTGAGGAAGCCCATCATTGGAATATACAAGCCAAGTTCTATAATGAAAAATTCGCACTAGCATATGAAAGTGACAACATAGGAGACTCTCTATCATGAAGATCATGGTGGTACTTTGAAGCACAAGTGTGGTAAGAGGATAGTAACATTGTCCATTCTCTCTTTTTCTCTCATTTTTTGGTGGGCTTCTTTGACCTCTTTTTTTCTATCTAGGCTTCTTTGGCCTCTTTTATTTTTCATAAAGTCCGGAGACTCATCCCAACTTGTGAGGGAATCATTGCTTCCATCATCCTTTCCTCACATGGGACATTGCTCTAGTAATGAAGATCATCACACTTTTATCTACTTACAACTCAAGAATATTAGAACAAAATATGACTCTATGTGGATGCCTCCGGCGGTATACCGGGATAATGAATCAAGAGTGACATGTATGAAAGAATTATGAATGGTGGCTTTGCCACAAATACGATGTCAACTACATGATCATGCAAAGCAATATGACAATGGTGGAGCATGTCATAATAAACGTAATGGTGGAAAGTTGCATGGCAATATATCTCGGAATGGCTATGGAAATGCCATAATAGGTAGGTATGGTGGCTGTTTTGAGGAAGGTATATGGTGGGTGTATGGTACTGGCGAAAGTTGCGCGACACAAGAGAGGCTAGCAATGGTGGAAGGGTGAGAGCGCGTATAATCCATGGACTCAACATTAGTCATAAAGAACTCACATACTTATTGCAAAAATCTACAAGTCATCAACACCAAGCACTATGCGCATGCTCCTAGGGGAAGGGTTGGTAGGAGTTAACCATCACGCGATCCCGACCTCCACACAAAGGATGACAATCAAAAAATAATTCATGCTCCAACTTCATCACATAACGGTTCACCATACGTGCATGCTACGGGAATCACAAACTTTAACACAAGTATCTCTCAAATTCATGATAACCCACAAGTATAGGGGATCTCAACAATTTTCGAGGGTAGAGTATTCAACCCAAATTTATTGATTCGACACAAGGGAGCCAAAGAATATTCTCAAGTATTAGCAGTTGAGTTGTCAATTCAACCACACCTGGATAACTTAGTATCTGCAGCAAAGTATTTAGTAGCAAAGTAGTATGATAGTAATGGTAACAGTGATAAAAGTAACAATAGCAGTTTTGTAGTAATTGTAACAGTAGCAACGGTAAAGTAAATAAGCAAAGCACAATATGTGAAAAGCTCGTAGGCATTGGATCAATGATGGATAATTATGTCGGATGCGATTCCTCATGTAATAGTTATAACATAGGGTGACACAGAACTAGCTCCAGTTCATCAATGTAATGTAGGCATGTATTCCGAATATAGTCATACATGCTTATGGAAAAGAACTTGCATGACATCGTTTGTCCTACCCTCCCATGGCAGCAGGGTCCTAATGGAAACTAAGGGATATTAAGGCCTCCTTTTAATAGAGAACCGGACCAACGCATTAGCACTTAGTGAATACATGAACTCCTCAAACTACAGTCATCACCGAGAAGTATCCTGATTATTGTCACTTCGGGGTTGTCGGATCATAACACATAATAGGTGACTATAGACTTGCAAGATAGGACCAAGAACTCACATATATTCATGAAAACAAAATAGGTTCAGATCTGAAATCATGGCACTCGGGCCCTAGTGACAAGCATTAAGCATAGCAAAGTCATAGCAACATCAATCTCAGAACATAGTGGATACTAGGGATCAAACCCTTAAAAAACTAACTTGATTACATGGTAAATCTCATCCAACCCATCACCGTCCAGCAATCCTATGATGGAATTACTCATGCACGACAGTGAGCATCATGAAATTGGCGATAGAGGATGGTTGATGATGACGACGGCGACGAATCCCCCTCTCCGAAAGCCCGAACGGACTCCAGATCAGCCCTCCCGAGAGAGAATAGGGCTTGGCGGCGGCTCCGTATCATGAAATGCGATGAAACTTTCTCTTTGATTTTTTCTCTGTGAAAGAGAATATACGGAGTTGGAGTTGAGGTCGGTGGACATCCAGGGGGCCCACGAGGCAGGGGGCGCGCCCAGGGGGAGGGGTCGCGCCCCCACCCTCGTGGACAGGGTGTGCCCCCCTGGCCTTGATTCTTTCACAAATAGTTTTTATATTTTCTGAAAAGTTGCTCGGTGGATTTTCAGGTCATTCCGAGAACTTTTATTTCTGCACAAAAATAACACCATGGCAGTTCTGCTGAAAACAACGTCAGTCTGGGTTAGTTCCATTCAAATCATGCAAGTTAGAGTCCAAAACAAGGGCAAAAGTGTTTGGAAAAGTAGATACGATAGAGACGTATCGATTCACAACTACTCCACTAGAATGACTCTAATATCACCATCCTCATGTCTCAAAACAATCATAAAGAATCAAACTTCTCATAGTATTCAATGCACTTTATATGAAAGTTTTTATTATATCCTTCTTGGATGCCCATCATATTAGGACTAATTTTATAACCAAAGAAAATCACCATGCTGTTTAAGACTCTCAAAATAATATAAGTGAAGCATGAGAGTTCATCTATTTCTTTAAATAAAACCACCACCGTGCTCTAAAAAGATATAAGTGAAGCACTAGAGCAAATGACAACTACTCCGAAAGATATAAGTGAAGATCAATGAGTAGTCGAATAATTATGCAACTATGTGAAGTCTCTCTAACATTTAAGAATTTCAGATCTTGGGATATTATTCAAACAGCAAGCAAAACAAAATAAAACAAAATTACGCTCCAAGCAAAACACATATCATGTGGTGAATAAAAATATAGCTCCAAGTAAAGTTACCGATGAACGAAGACGAAAGAGGGGATGCCATCCGGGGCATACCCAAGCTTAGGCTCTTGGTTGTCCTTGAATATTACCTTGGGGTGCCTTGGGAATCCCCAAGATTAGGCTCTTGCCACTCCTTATTCCATGGTCCATTGAATCTTTACCCAAAACTTGAAAACTTCACAACACAAAACTCAACAGTAAACTCGTAAGCTCCGTTAGTATAAGAAAAATAAATCACCCCTTTTGGTACTGTTGTGAACTCATTCTAAATTCATATTGGTGTAATATCTACTGTATTTCAACTTCTCTATGGTTCATACCCTCCGATACTACTCATAGATTCATCAAAATAAGCAAATGACACATAGAAAACAGAATCTGTCAAAAACAGATCAGTCTATAGTAATCTGTATCATACGAATACTTATGTAACTCCAACAATTCTGAAATAAATTGGTGGACCTGAGGAATTTGTCTTATAATCATCTTCAAAAACAATCAACCTAAAAGCTCTCTCCAGTAAAAAAATGGAAGCTAATGTCGCGAGCACAAAAGTTTCTGTTTTTTACAGCAAGATCGCATAGACTTCCCCCAAGTCTTCCCAAAGGTTCTACTTGGTAGAAACACTAACTAAAACATAAAACCACATCTAAACAGAGGCTAGATGAATTATTTATTACTAAACAGGAGCAAAAAGCAAAGAACAAAAATAAAATTGGGTTGCCTCCCAACAAGCGCTACCGTTTAACGCCCCTAGCTAGGCATGATGATATAAATGATGCTCACATAAAAGATAAGAATTGAAACATAAAGAGAGCATCATGAAGAATATAACTAACACATTTAAGTCTAACCCACTTCCTATGCATAGGGATTTTGTGAGCAAACAACTTATGGGAACAATAATCAACTAGCATAGGAAGGAAAAACAAGCAAATCTTCAAGATTTTCAACACATAGAGAGGAAACTTGATATTATTGCAATATGTAGAAGCATATGATTCTCTCTCATAATAATTTTCAGTAGCGTCATGAATGAATTCAACCACATAACCAGCACATAAAGCATTCTTTTGATGATCTACTTGCATAGAAATTTTACTACTCTCCACATAAGCAAATTTATTCTCATGAATAGTAGTGGGAGCAAACTCAACAAAATAACTATCATGTGAGGCATAATCCAATTTAAGATTAAAATCAAGATGGCAAGTTTCATGGTTATCATTGTTCTTTATAGCATACATGTCATCACAATAATCATCATAGATAGGAACTTTATTCTCATAATCAATTGGAACCTCTTTCGAAATAGTGGATTCATCATTAAATAAAGTCATGACCTCTCCAAATCCACTTTCATCAATATAATCATCATAAATAGGAGGCATGCTTTCATCATAATAAATATTCTCATAAAAATTTGGGGGACTGAAAATATCATATTCATGAAACATAGCATCCCCAAGCTTGTGGCTTTGCATATCATTAGCATCATGGATATTCAAGGAATTCATTCTAACAACATTGCAATCATGCTCATCATTAAAAGATTTAGTGGAAAACATTCTAATGCATTCTTCCTCTAGCAATTGAGCACAATTATCGGAATCCTTATTTTCATGAAAGACATTAAAAAGATGAAGCATATGAGGCACCCTCAATTCCATTTTTTTGTAGTTTTCTTTTATAGACTAAACTAGTGATAAAACAAGAAACTAAAAGATTCGATTGCAAGATCTAAAGATATACCTTCAAGCACTCACCTCCCCGACAATGGCACCAGAAAAGAGCTTGATGTCTACTACACAACCTTCTTCTTGTATACGTTGTTGGGCCTCCAAGTGTAGAGATTTGTAGGACAGTAGCAAATTTCCCTCAAGTGGATGACCTAAGGTTTATCAATCCGTGGGAGGCATAGGATGAAGATGGTATCTCTCAAGCAACCCTACAACCAAATAACAAAGAGTCTCTTGCATCCTCAACACACCCAATACAATGGTGAATTGTATAGGTGCACTAGTTCGGCGAAGAGATGGTGATACAAGTGCAATATGGATGGTAGATATAGGTTTTTGTAATCTGAAAATATAAAAACAGCAAGGTAGCAAGTGGTAAAAGTGAGCATAAATGGTATTGCAATGCTAGGAAACAAGGCCTAGGGTTCATACTTTCACTAGTGCAAGTTCTCTCAACAATAATAACATAATTGGATCACATAACTATCCCTCAACATGCAACAAAGAGTCACTCCAAAGTCACTAATAGCGGAGAACAAATGAAGAGATTATTGTAGGGTACGAAACCACCTCAAAGTTATTCTTTCTGATCGATCTATTCAAGAGTCCGTAGTAAAATAACACGAAGCTATTCTTTCCGTTCGATCTATCCTAGAGTTCGTACTAGAATAACACCTTAAGACACAAATCAACCAAAACTCTAATGTCACCTAGATACTCCAATGCCACCTCAAGTATCCGCGTGTATAATTATATGATATATCTCAGATTCATCTATTCAACCAACACAAAGAACTTCAAAGAGTGCCCCAAAGTTTCTACCGGAGACTCAAGACGAAAACGTGTGCCAACCCCTATGCATCAGTTCACAAGGTCACAGAACCCGCAAGTTGATCACCAAAACATACATCAAGTAGATCACGTGAATATCCCATTGTCACCACAGATAAGCACATGCAAGACATACATCAAGTGTTCTCAAATCCTTAAAGACTCAATCCAATAAGATAACTTCAAAGGGAAAACTCAATCCATTACAAGAGAGTAGAGGGGGAGAAACATCATAAGATCCAACTATAATAGCAAAGCTCGCGATACATCAAGATACACGAGAGAGAGAGAAAGATAGATAGATAGATAGAGAGAGAGAGATCAAACACATAGCTACTGGTACATACCCTCGGCCCCGAGGGTGAACTACTCCCTCCTTGTCATGGAGAGTACCAGGATGATGAAGATGGCCACCGGTGAGGGATACCCCCTCCGAGAGGGTGCCGGAACAGGGTCCTGATTGGTTTTTGGTGTCTACTGAGGCTTGCGGCAGCGGAACTCCCGATCTAGGTTATTTTCTGGAGGTTTCTGTATTTATAGGAATTTTTAGCATAGGTCTCACGTCAGGGGGGTCTCCGAGCCATCCACGAGATAGGGGGGCACACCCAGGGGGGGGGGGTGGGTGCGCCCCCACCCTCGTGGACAGCCCGGGACTCTTCTGGCCCAACTCTTTTACTCTCGGGGCTTCTTTTGGTCCATAAAAAATCATCAAAAGTTGGCACGTCAATTGGACTCCGTTCGGTATTCCTTTTCTGTAAAACTTAAAAACAAGGAAAAACAGAAACTGGCACTGGGCTCTAGGTTAATAGGTTAGTCCCAAAAATAATATAAAATAACATATAAATGCATATAAAACATCCAAGATTGATAATATAATAGCATGGAACAATCAAAAATTGTAGATACGTTGGAGACGTATCACATGCCTCGTGGGTGCCGCTGCATCTTGGATCCAACGGCTCCCAGTTAATCACATCAGGTGCTCCCCGTAGCTTAATTAGCTGCTACGGTGATACGAGCATCTAGGTCGTACGATCTGTGATCAGATGCCGCATGTGTAGTACTTGTACTTTCTGCGCAATTCCCAAACTCTCTCAGGTGTATATTGCAAAAAACATTCAAACCTCCTACCGTGAGCCGTTAGATCTCCGGGAACTCGTATCACCATAGAATCTACGGTGCGGGAGCACCTCGTATTCTCCCATGCGAGAAAACATCAGGTGTTCTTGCAGCTTGGATGCTATGGTGATACGAGCATCGAGGTCGTTCGATCTAAGATCCAATGGCATTTGAGTAGTCTTTGCGCTTGTTAGAAGTGGCCGAACTCTTTGGGGGCTTTTATGCAAAAAAACATTCGAACCACCAAGGAGTTGTTGGATAATAGATCCAACGGCTTCGAAGAGCTTGTATCACCAAAGCATCTAAGGTGTGGCACTGGTATGTGTCGATGCTATACAAACAGTTTTTAACCCCTTTCCACGACGGCACTTGGAACCGTCGCCAAGTGAGCGTGGGCGATAGGGGGGGGGGGGTCCTTCCAACACGACCCATAAACCGCCGGGCTTAGGCCCTCCTGGCACACATGCTGGGGCAAAATGAGCTCGTCTGCGATCGAGCAAGGCATCGAAACCCAATTGTTTCCGTTTGTATGTACATCCCACGCGGTGAATCCCAGAAAAACATTTCCGTTCGTATGTATATCACACACAGTCAATCCAAGGAGTATGTTTCTGTTCTTACGTACATCCCACATAGTCAATCCAGGGAACACGTTTCCGTTCGTATGTACATCCCACACAGTCAATCCAGGGAAAACGTTTCCGTTCATATGTACATCCCAAATGATTAGGCCGCTATAGTCGTGTGAAAAAGGTGGACATCAACATTTAATCTGCCCATATGTTTATGATAGGTATGTTATCGCACACGGTTCAAGAATGTAAAATGTGTGCGGTGCCTCTGCTAACGCCAACGTGTACATTTTCGTAACTGTGTGCGATTGGTATTCCTATCACCCACGCACACTGGTTTGAAACGTTTGCCATATTACCATGAATCGCAAACGCATATGAGACGAAATCGTGCGTGCGGTCGACGGACACCGTAAACGTTTCCCGTCAAAGAACCGTCTGTTTTCTTTTTTCATCGCACACACTATTTTCTTTCTAATCGTGTGCACATTATTTTATTCGCTCCTGTACAATTTTTGGTTGTAATTCATTATTCGAATTGGAAATTTTGAAATATGAAAAATGCAATTCAAATTCTCAGCACAATGGTTCAACAACGAATCCATAAATAAAATTGTCAGTAAATTATGTTCAATAATTACAAGATTAGACAACAATTAACTATGATGAACCGCAATATTTACATGCGGTAAAGGTGAAGAGACAAGTGTAAATCATTTTGACTGCCGATATTGTTGAAGAAGCGGAATGCCCATAATGTGCCTTCCTGCATGCCATAGGCACGGACAACTTTTGTCCAACCCCTTGTGAGGATCGCCCGCTCATCCTTCACCGCCTTCAGGAAGACTTCTAGAGCATTATCATGGTTGCATGAATTATATACTTTAACCTTAGTTGCCTCCACTCCGGTCATGTAGTTTGCAAGGTAATCATCAGTAAATAGCTTCGGAAACCACTGAAAAGGGAAAAATATCAGATCATGAGGTCTAATAGAGTAACTTGTTGTGGGCAGGGGGAAAAGGCAACATATTACTTACCATCCTAAAGTTCACTGATGTCTTGGACAAAGTGTAAATAAAGAGCTTAATTGCCATCGCCCCTTTCTTTCTCCTAACAAACTTTCTTAGTTTCCTCACTTGACGCTTGTTCATGAATATCTCATTGCCCCATACGCAAAAGGGATCGAAGCGTGGATCAGTACCGCTCATATACGTACATACAAGCAACCAGTAAATGTTAGAAGCTAAATGAGATTGCACAAATGATGTAAAATACAACTACCTACATTCCTAAGTACAAGTATTTTTAGAGATTTCAATATGAACTACATACGAATGTATATAGAATTATAGATATAGTTTAGATTAGAATCTAGATTCACTCATTTTGCTCCTTATATAGTCTATATTGGAATCTCTAAAAATACTTAAATTTAGGAATAGATGGTGTATAAGACATGGGATGCAACTAACCTCGATGGCAAACAATAGCATCGCCCATTGTAGCCCTGTGTAAGTACATGGAAAGCCAATGTTAACTACAACATGGTTAACATCCACCAAAAATAGCAAATGATAATAAAATGGCATAATCTGTAGTGATATCTTTATTGCAAAGAGTAGCACGGTAGCAAAGGGACGGATTAAAAAATGGATACAACTGTTAATTGCAACAGGCTTAACAACATCCTAATTCATGTTTTATAAGTTTGTAGTCATTGAAATACAACTGTTTAAAAAAGGGATACAATTGTTAATTGCAACAGGCTCAATGGCCATTGAAAGCGGTACTGATAAAAATGCAATTGGCAGAGTTAAACATCACAAGGCAGGTGCTGCCAGAGCAGATAATGGCCCAGTTGTCTATAAAAAGGTAGGGAAAATAGCTAAAACGTGTTAGGCATGTTGACTACAAGATGCTTAAAACATCGACCGTACAAAACATAGCCATTAATTGCAACTGGTATTGGTAAGATTGAACTGGTGAGTTCATACTTGGTAAGTCCTGAGAGGTAGTTGTTGGGGCACTTCATCTTGGCCAGAGCCCGCCCAAAGTCAGCGGCAGCGGAGGAGAGCTCTTCCTCCGGGTCGAAGCATGGATCAGTGCCCCCGACATGTGTACATACACGAAGCAAGTAAATGTTAGAAGCCAAACAACAATTGCACAAATGATGTAAAATACTATAAGACATGGGATGCAGCTAACCTCGACGGCAAACAACAACATCACTCGTTATGGCCCTGCGTAAGTACATGGATAGGCATGTTAATTACAACAAGGTTAGCATCCACCAAAAATAGCAAATGGGCAACATCTCTAGTATATCTTCATTGCGGAGAGTAGCATGGTAGCAAAATTTGTTACTGGTATTGGTGAAATTGAACTGAACGGTTAATACTTGAACATCACACATTGTGCAGTAGTGAAATAAATAACGCACGGACATCCTTAATACATCAACCGTACAAAACATAGCCATTGCAAGTGGTATTGGTAAGATTTAGCTGGTCAGATCATACCTGTTAAGTCCTGGGGGGTAGTCGCCAGGGCAATTCTTCTGGGCCAGAGCCTGCACCATGTCGGCAGCGGCGGAGGCGAGGTGTTCCTCTGGGTCAACACGCACAATGGCCATCATGCCATGGACCGCCATCAGCTCCTCGACCTCCACGTGATATGTGGTTGGGCTTGCGCGGCGATGCTCTGGAGGTAGGGACTGTGGGGATTTGGAGGCATGAGGATGTTTTGTAGGCGCCATTTAAGCAATCAGGTCGGGGCCGTGATAGAGATCGACTGGATCTTAGAAGAACATAGATGTGGTCGAAGCTATGGTTGCGGTGGCGACAGTTTTATCTGCCGGTAGGGGGAGGTGCAGGGGGGGATGGAAGGGGGAGATACTGAGGAAATTTGATGGGTGGGGATGTGGTTGGAGGAATAAATTCTGAAATCGTGCGCCTAATGAAAATTTCGCTGCGAAACTTGAAACTTGGGTGGGGGAAACACACAACGAAGACGAAGCGTGTAAAATACTTGTGTGAGAAAACAGAAAATTGGTAGTTCCCGTCTCCAAAAAAATGTACACGTGTAGTCGATTTTTTCGGTCAATGGTATGCCTGGTTTATTAGGAACCATCGCACATGTGACAGACTTATGGATCATTAATGCAAAAAAGACACACGGGTACGACATAGAAACCGTGTGTCTTGTGATCTTCTAATGATTAACGCAAAAAAGCGCACATGGTCACACATGCTAATCAATGCTCAAAGCACTCAAAGGATGCTCTTACCGACATTGTACGTTAATACTACAAACTTAAAGTACTACTGGTAATTTGCTCTAATACTACAAACTAAACTACTTCTCACATGCTGCCATCAGGGCATACTGGCCAGACGCTAGCCTTCTCCTTCCCAGCCTTGTAGGCGGCAACCAACCATGCTTCAATCTCTGCCAAGCTCTCCTCACCACGGTGTGCGGCCTCTTCTTTCTTGCGGCGGTGGGACTCTCTTTTCTTGACTGCTTTCTGCCTTTTCCGATCCTCCTGTGCAGCTTTGGCCGCCTCTAGACCCCGCCCATTCGGCCATGGCAGCCTCAAAGTCCGCCCACGTAATTGTGTGGCTGCCGGCGGTGATGAACTCGGCACGGAGAGATGCCATCGCTTGTTTACCATGTGTGCGGTCGCTGGCGGCAAGGAACGCGGTGCGGCGGGATGCCATCACTTCCTTACCAGTTGTGCACCGCGGTGCCATGAACGACGCTTGGAGAGAGCTCTGGGACGGAGGGGCTGGGCAGCCGTATAGTGCGGTGGTTTTTAAGAGCTCAACGGCAAACGACAAAGGAAATTTGGATTCCCTTACAATTTTGCTCGTTCATTATCGCACACGGTTCATCTTGGTCGCTTCCGGAAACAGTGTGCGCTGAGGCTATTGTGTGTTGCGTTATGATTGGCCGGAACCCCAGCCATGCGGATCGCACATGTGCACCGTAGGATGCGCCGCGATCAAACGGCAATCTACGTCCCTCACATCACATCCGTGCAGTTGTAGCTGTATTGGATTTATATGCGCCAAATGCCTAGAAAATGCACATAATCCCTTAAATATGGTAAATGAGCCCGAAAAAATGCCAAATTTGAACACGGTGATTTGCAGGGTGTATGTTCTTTGTAGAAAAAAACTCCAGGGCAAAGAACAAAGAAAATTTGGATTCCCCACCAATTTTGGTGATTTCCCTCTCAAAAGCATGGAACTTCCCCGGCGATGGTTCAATTTATGAAGGGCGTGCATGACAACATAAGCCAAACCTTCTCAAATATTCACCAGGGCATGGTGAGGTCATACCATAGCACCATTCCAGGCGTCATGTTTTTCAATCATTTATTTCATTTTTTCTATAATTGAAAACCCAATAAACAAATGTTTGTGGTTGACTATTGCCACACATTTCATCGAAATATCTGTCCATTCCTTGTAAAAGGCATGAGAATTTGCTAAATGGCACGAACATCATTTTTCAGACCGTTCTTACACACCCTTTCATGCACCGATTGTTTGAACTTGAATTATGTGCATTAATGCCTAGAAAATGCACATAATCCCTAAATATGGTAAATGAACCCGGAAAAGTGTCAAATTTGAATGTGGTGATTTGCAGGGTGTATGTTCATCATAGAAAAAAACTCATGGACAAAGGACAAAGGAAATTTGGACCCCCCCTTCAATCTTGGTGATTTCCCTCTCGAAACCATGAAACTTCCTCGGTGATGGTTCGATTTATGGAAGGCGTGCATGACGACATAAGGAAAACATTCTAAAATTTTTACCAGGGCACGGTGAGGCCATACCATGGCACCACGCCAGGCGTCATGTTTTCCAAGCATGTATTTCATTTTTGTATAGTTGTTAACCCAGTAAACGACGCGTTTATGGTTGACTGTTGCCACCCATTTCCTTGAAATATCTGCCCATTCCTTCTAAAAGGCATGCGAATGTACTAAATAGCACGAGGATGGTTTTCCAGACCGTTCTTGTGAACCTTTTCATGCATCGATTGTTCGAATTTGAATTATGTGCATTAATGCCTAGAAAATGCAAATAATCCCCTAAATATGGTAAACGAGGCCGAAAAAATGTCAAATTTGAACACGTTGCATCTGAGGCAGTATGTTGATCGTTGCAAAAAAACTAATGACAAACTAGGACGGAAATTTGGATTCCCCTTCAATCTTGGTGATTTCCCTCTCGAAAGCATGGAACTTCCTCGGTGATGGTTTGATTTGCGAATGGTGTGCATGACGACATTAATCAAACCTTCTCAGCTTTTAACCAGGGCACGGTGAGGCCATACCATGATGGCACCATGCCAGACGTCATATTTTTCAAGCATGTATTTCATTTTTCTATAGTTGCTAACCCAGTAAGTGACGCGTTTTGGTTGACTATTGCCATGCATTCCCTTGAAATATGTGCCCATTCGCTGTAAAAGGATTGAGAATTTACTAAATACCACGAGTATGGTTTTTTCAGACCGTTCATGTGCACCTTTTCATGCACCGATTGTTTGAATTTGAATTATGTGGATTAATGCCTAGAAAATGAACATAATCCCCTAATATGGTAAATGAGCCCGAAAAATGCCAAATTTGAGCATGTTGCATTCGAGGGGGTATGTTGATTGTAGAAAAAACTAAATGACAAGCTAGGAAGGAAATTTGGATTCCCGGCCCCTTCAATCTTGCCGATTCCCCTTGAAACCATGAAATTTCCTAGGTGATGGTTCGATTTATGAATGGCATGCATGGCGACATAAGACAAACATTCTCAATTTTTTACCAAGGCATGGTGAGGCCACACATTTCCTTGAAATATCTGCCCATTCCTTGTAAAAGGCATGAGAAATTACTAAATAGCATGACCATGGTTTTCCAAACTATTCTCGTGCACCTTTTCCGATTGTTTGAAATTGAGTTATGTGCATTAATGCCTAGAAAATGCACATAATCCCCTAAATATTGTAAATGAACCCAAAAAAGTGCCAAATTTGAACACAATGATTAGCAGGGTTTATGTTCATCGTAGAAAAAAACTCATGGACAAAGGACAAAGGAAATTTGGATTCTCATTCAATCTCGGTGATTTACTATCGCATGTGATTCATCTCCATCGCCTCTGTGAACCGTGTGTGTTCACTCACACATGCAAAAGGAAAAAAGAAAACCCTCGCCCCTTTCGTCCCCACCCACTCGCCGCGGTCTCCTTCACAACTCTACACCTCATCAACTTCTATCGCGGCAGCCACCCTAAGCTCGACGACGCTGTTGTTGGCGGGCAGAGGTCGCGCTGTAAACAGCACGAGATTTTGCCCCTACCGATTTCCGCCGCCTATCTGCACCGACACTCTACACTCTGGTGGACTGGGGTTTTCTGCGGGATTGGCCTGGGGATTTTTCTCATGGAGAAGGTAATCAACTTAGCAAAACATTCACTCATCTCTTATCGCAGTTCATCCGTCGCTGTTAATCAACCGGCGGAAATCGCCATGGAATCATTTTTGTTCTAGCTGATTCATGGGTGTTCATTCATGTGTCCACAGTGCAAGCACAAATTGGGCAAGTGTGGTCGTGGCCAGTTGGAAACGAAGTTCTATCTCACCATTCCGGATGACTTCAAGGAGCACTCGGTATGTTCAATCTCAACCTACCATGGTCGGCATGGCCTAAATATGTGAACATATACTGTCTGTTCCTACATTATCTATACTAGTAAATTGTATGTTCTTTGCATGTCATTTAAATATATATAAAAAGCATGGAAAAATACATTTGAATATGTATTTCCTTTTCTAGAATCATACTGGACAAGATCCAACTTGGTTCTTACCTCTCTAGAATCCAGATTGTTCTAGCCTCTTTTTATTAGAGTATCGGATAAGCATGTGGATAGATACTTCTAGAACACATGAGATGGTAGAGTTGGGTTTTCAATTAGAAGGCCATGTGGCAGTATCCTATGAGTTAAAAATTATATCCAACGAATGATAATGCTCGGATTTGCCATCTCTTGACCGTCGGATGGTGATACGTCTCCAACGTATCTATAATTTATGAAGTAGTCATGTTGTTATTTTATCATTCTTGGATGTTTTACAATCATTTTATAGCAACTTTATATCATTTTTTGGGACTAACCTATTGACCCAGTGCCCAGTGCTAGTTGCTATTTTTTGCTTGTTATTTTACATCACAGGAAATCAATATCAAACGAAGTCCAAACACCGCGTAACTTTTTGGATATTTTTTCTAGACTAGAAGGAACTCAATGGGCCTGAGCTGCACCTGGGGGGTGCCTTGAGGGGGGGGGGGCGCACAACCCACCAAGGCGCGCCAGGGCCCCCTGGCGCACCCATGTGAATTGTGCCCACCTCAGTGGCCTCCCGCACCCCCTCTTTGCACTATAAAATCACAAATATTCCAAAACCCTTCGGGGTTAACCTAGATCAGAAGTTCCGCCGCTGCAATGCCTCTGTATCCACGAGATCCAATCTAGACCCCATTCCCGTACCCTGCCGGAGGGGGGAATCATCTCCGGTGTCCATCTTCATCGTCCCGGCGGCCACCACGACGAGGAGGGAGCAGTCCACCCTCGGAGATGAGGGTTTGTACCAGTAGCTAAGTGTTTGATCTCTCTCTCTCTCTCTCTCTCTCTCTCATGATCTATATCATGGGCTTTGTTAATATAGTCGGATCATATGATGTTTCTCCCCTCTATACTCTTGTTATGACGAATTGAATCTTTACCCTTCAAAGTTTTTTCTTGTCGGATTGAATATTCAGAGATGAGAACACATGATATATGTCTGGCAATATGAATACTTGAGGTGACAATGAGGTATCTTATTGATTCACTTGATATGTGTTATGGCATTCAACTCGCGGATTCCCGTGGTGATATTGGGGTAATCTATGCATAGGGGTTGATGCACGTTTTTCTCTGACGGAAACTTTGGGGTCTCTTCATAGTTCTTTATGTGGATTGAGTATTATGAATATGAATTTGCTTTGGTGTTAATCTAGTACGAACTCTAGGATAGATCGAACGGAAAAAATAGCTTTGTGTTATTTTAGTACGAACTCTTGAATAGATCGAACGGAAAGAATAGCTTTGAGGTGGTTTCGTGACCTACAAACAATTCCTTTCTTTTGTTCTCCGCTAATAGGAACTCGGGAGTGATTCTTTATTGCACTTTGAGAGATAATCATATGATCCAACTATGTTAGCATTGTTGAGAGGTTGCACTAGTGAAAGTACGGACCCTAGGCCTCATTTTTAAGCATTGCAATACCGTTTTTGTGCCTGTTTACTAGTTGCTACCTTGCTGTTTTTATTTATTCAGATTATAAAAATATATTTCTACCATCCATATTACACTTTTATCACCATCTCTTCACCGAACTAGTGCACCTATACAATTTGCCATTGTATTGGGTGTGTTGGGGACAAAAGAGATTTCTTGTATTTGGTTGCGGGGTCGTTTGAGAGAGACCTTCTTCATCCTACACCTCTCACGGATTGATAAACCTGATGTCATCCACTTGAGGGAAAATTGCTACTGTCCTACAAAACTCTGCGCTTGGAGGCCCAACACGTGTCTACAAGAATAAAGTTGCATAGTAGACATCAAGCTCTTTTCTGGCGCCGTTGCCCGGGAGGTGAGTGCATGAAGGTATATCTTTAGATCTTGCAATCTAATCTTTTAGTTTCTTGTTTTATCACTAGTTTGGTTTATAAAAGAAAACTACAAAAAATGGAATTAAGGTTGCATCATATTATTGATCATCTTTATAATATCTTTCTTGAACATGATGGATCGGAAAATTGTGCTCAATTGTTAGAAGAAGAAGTCAATAAAATGTTTGGCACAAAATATTTGAATTATGAGCATGATTGCAATATTGTTGGTGTGAACTCTTTGAATATCAATGATGCTAGTGATATTCAAAGCCATAAGCTTGGGGATGCTATGTTTGGTGAAGATGATATTTTTAGTCCCCCAAGTTTTGATGAGCAAGTTTATTATGATGAAAGCATGCCTACTATCTTTGATGATTATGGTGATTACATGTATGCTATATTGAATAATGATAACCATGAAACTTGTCATCATGATTTTAATTTTCAATCACATGCTAGTTAGTTTGTTGAATTTGCTCCCACTACTATTCATGAGAATAAATTTTCTTATGTGGAGAGTAATAAAATTTCTATGCTCATGCATCATGAAAATAGTGCTTTATGTGATAGTTATATTGTTGAATTCATTCATGATGCTACTAAAAATTACTCCCTCCATCCGAAAATACTTGTCATCAAAATGGATAAAAAGAGATGTAACTAGAAATAAAATACGTCTAGATACATCCCCTTTTATCCATTTTGATGACAAGTATTTTCGTACGGAGGGAGTATTATGGGAGAGGAACATGTGCTTCTACTTATTGCAATAATATCAAGTTTCCTCTCTTTATGTTGAAAGTTTTGAAGTTATGCTTGTTTGCCTTCCTATGCTAGTTGATTCTTGTTCACATAAGTTGTTTTATAACAAAATCCCTATGCATATTAAGTGGGTTATACTTAAATGTTGATACGTCTCCACCTTATCTATAATTTATGAAGTATTCATGCTATTATTTTATCATTCTTGGATGTTTTAAAATCATTTTATAGAAACTTTATATCATTTTTTGGGACTAACCTATTGACCCAGTGCCCAGTGCCAGTTGTTGTTTTTGCTTGTTTTTTACATCACAGGAAATCAATATCAAACGGAGTCCAAACACCGCGTAACTTTTTGGAGATTTTTTCTGGACCAGAAGGAACCCAATGGGCCTGAGATGCACCTGGGGGGGGGGGTGCCCCGAGGGGTGCACAACCCACCAGGGCGCGCCAGGGCCCCCTGGGGCACTGAGGTGGGTTGTGCCCACCTCGGTGGCCTCCCGTACCCCCTCTTTGCACTAGAAATTCCCAAATATTCCAAAACCCTTCGGGGTTAACCTAGATTATAAGTTCCACCACCGCAACGCCTATGTATCCACGAGATCCAATCTGGACCCCATTCCGGCACCCTGGCGGAGGGGGGAATCATCTCCGGTGGCCATCTTCATCATCCCGGCGGCCACCATGATGAGGAGGGAGTAGTCCACCCTCGGGGCTGATGGTTTGTACCAGTAGCTAAGTGTTTGATATCTCTCTCTCGTCATCTATATCATGGGCTTTGTTAATATAGTCAGATCATATGATGTTTCTCCCCTCTATACTCTTGTTATGATGAATTGAATCTTTACCCTTTAAAGTTTTGTCTTGTCGGATTGAATATTCAGAGATGAAAACACATGATATATGTCTGGCAATATGAATACTTGAGGTAACAATGAGGTATCTTATTGATTCACTTGATATGTGTTATGGCATTCAACTCGCAGATTCCCACTGTGATATTGGGGTAATCTATGCAGGGTTGATGCATGTTTTTCTCCGACGGAAAATTTGGGGTCTCTTTATAGTTATTTGTGTGGATTGAGTATTATGAATATGAATTTGCTTTGGTGTTATTCTAGTACGAACTCTAGGATAGATCGAACGGAAAAAATAGCTTTGTGTTATTTTAGTACGAACTCTTGAATAGATCGGATGAAAAGAATAGCTTTGAGGTGGTTTCGTGACCTACAAACAATTCCTTTCTTTTGTTCTCCACTAACAGGAACTCGGGAGTGATTCTTTATTGCAGTTTGAGGAATAATCATATGATCCAACTATGTTGGCATTGTTGAGAGGTTGCACTAGTGAAAGTACGGACCATAGGCCTCATTTTAAGCATTGCAATACTGTTTTTGTGCCCGTTTACTATTTGCTACCTTGCTATTTTTATTTATTCAGATTATAAAAAAATATTTATACCATCCATATTACACTTTTATCACCATCTCTTCGCCAAACTAGTGCACCTATACAATTTGCCATTGTATTGGGTGTGTTGGGGACACAAGAGATTTCTTGTATTTGGTTGCAGGGTCATTTGAGAGAGAGCATCTTCATCCTACACCTCTCACTGATTGATAAACCTTAGGTCATCCACTTGAGGGAAAATTGCTACTGCCCTACAGAACTCTGTGCTTGGAGGCCCAACACGTGTCTACAAGAATAAAGTTGCGTAGTAGACATTAGATGGGCATATCCAACGACTAATATTTGAAGATATTGGCACACTATATAGTGGTACAAATATTTGCATCAAATCTTTGTTACATTATCTATTTTTAATTATATATTTTTGTACTTTGCTTTTATCTATATATTGAACTGTTCTATTAGTTACTCCCACATTTGCATCTTGCTCTGTTATTTCAATATATCTAATTTACGATCTTAATTCTCATTTGAAGCAGTACATCCCTTGCTTTGCAAGAACAGGAGTAGAAGAAAATCCTGGGCTTTACTTTGTTGATGACTCCCAGGATGTCATATTGACTTTGCAGCATGCACATACAATGAAGGTTAGCGTAAAACTTGATAAAGATGGTCTCTCCTATTTTAATGCGGACCTTTGGAGAAAAATGTCTAAGTGTTACGAACTGAAAGCTGGCAATAAAATTCTAGCGCGTCCACCACAGCCTGGTCTAACTAACATGGATGTTTACTTCCCCAACGTCATCAGCTGATCAAAGTTTGATCGAGGTTAGTGTCCTTTCAACTTTCTCCATGCTGTTATATTACTTAGCAAAATCGGGGTATTTGTTCTGACTAATTGATCACTATTTAAGCAACCAATTGTGATTTCATTTTCTAACTCCGTTCCTAGGCAATAACAAATTCTATTTACCAAATTATGCGCACTATATATTCTTCTACCATGTTCGGAATAAATAATACCTTTCCACCTTTTAAGCAGGATATGTTGGATTCATAGTGAATGATCTGTATGTTTCTAAGCATACTAAATTTCACTGGAAGGACTTGAAGCATGTCATAAACTTTGTTGATAATCTGACAAAGATAGCACAACATATGAACACAGGATTTTGGATGGGATTAATTATACCTATGGTGCACACATTGAACAAGACCAATTATGTGCACAAAACGCCGGTAAAAAGTCTTATTTTAATGGATGCTCATAAACTATATATATCTTCAATGATATGTTACAATTGTTTTTATTCTATATTTCAATAGAAATTGCCCACTGTAGCAGTTCCTGGTTTGATTTCCCGGCATGGTCGAATTACACTTGTGCCTGCTAATAACGCCAAAGTGATTGCAAGGTACTGCATTTCCAGCAGAAATGGAACCATTCATATTAACAAGTTCTCGCTTGTCGTGGCAATGCATCCATATTGGAAAATTGGAGACACTGTTCTACTCATGCTCTATCAAGGCACATGAGGGCTCTTCCTTTTCATTGACGAGATGCCGAGTCGCCGTGATCAAGCTGCTTGTAGCGGATAGTTGTGGTTGTTGGCCCTCAGCCTCTTAAAATGTGCTAGCTGTTACTATGTTAAGTATGTAGATATGGACCATATGGTTGTTGTCCGTTAGCCTCTTAAAATGCGATAGTTGTTACTATGTTAAGTATCTAGATATGGACCATATGGTTGTCAAAACCATGTTACGGAGATCCTCTTTTGACAAATAGTGTAACCACTATATATATGTTACTCAAATGTTGTTAGCCAAGTTCTTAAATTTTCATGGAAAGTATTAGTGTCATACATAGTTCTTTGAGTTTAAGCATGTGCCCGATGTCCAGAAGGCATTTTCATATTAACTGTCCATATTGCAAATTCACACACATGTTAACATAAGGAAATGTATGTGTAACTTACTAATCATCGCACACGAGTACTTGCAGACACATCGTGTGCGATACTCCTAGCCACCGCAAGCAACTAGTTTGCATTTTTTCAAAGTATTTTGTGCGAACAGAATCACACACGAACTTACTATAGTAACCGTCTGTGTTATAATTTCTCACCGCCTACAGTCCGAGTGGGCTGTTTGCTGCGTATCACACACATCTAGTTTACATGAATTGTTTGTGCCCTTTTGGATGATCGCAAATGCCACATATCACAGACATCTTGTTAAGATTATCCGTTTTAGTTCTCTTACCTAATCAAAAAGAGTTTGTTCGAGTGAACCATATGCTGTATATCACACACATCTTGATACGGCTGACCGTTTCTGTTGCATTCCCTAATAGCACACAGTTCATCGGAGCGAACTGTATGCCGTATATTGCACACACATTAATATGGCTGCCCGTTTCTGTTGTTCTTCCCATCGCAAACAGTTATACTAGATCAACCGCATGCCAGCTTCGCACACGCAAGTAAAATCTGAACCATGTTTGATGTGTCCGCCATCGCAAATGTTTTACACCTTTTTGACGGTTTTTTACACCACCGTTTGCGATTATTGCATCGCACATAGTTTCGTCAAAGGGTCTTTGATCGTAGTGTCGTGTTAGCAGCATCCTGCAGTAGCATGGTAGCACATGATATTCATACATACAGGAAAATATGAGGTCCTGTTTCATGTTACATGCTACGGTGATACGAGTTTTGAGGTAGTTGGATATGGGATCCAAGGGCATCTGAGTAGTTTTTGTACAAATTGTGTGCAATTCTCAAACTCATTAAGGTTTCCTGTAAAAATGTTAAGACACCATGTGAGCAGCCATATCTCAGACCTACAAGCTCCAAGCAACTCGTATCAGCATATAGCATCTAAGGTGTGGAGGCACATGATATTCTCCCCGGGAGGGGGGGGGGGTCACAACCAATCGGTGTTTGGGAGGGTGTGAACAAATATAATGTTCGAAAAATATAATCTAAACAATCCTAAATACAGCTTCAAAATTTTATCTAGGGTCGAGGGATTAACCCCCGACAATCTACATAGCTCCGCCTAAACACAACATTTGCATGCATGTAGTACTAGACTTAATATTCATGTTTCAGTTTCCTGTTCATTTTAAATATTGAATTGAATATCATGCATGTCTTACATTTTACTCCCTTCATTCCTAAATATTAGTCTTTTTGGAGATTTGAAATGGACTGCCACATATGGATGTATATAGACATATTTAGAGTGTAGATTCACTCATTTTGCTCCATATGTAGTCACTTATTAAAATCTCTAAAAGACAAATATTTAGGAACAGAGGGAGTATTTTTGAATTCGTGTCATACATGCATGGTTTGGAAAAATAGATGCACTATACTTACTGGATTGTTGTTGTATTTGTGTGTGTGTGTGTGTGTGTCGTCATATGCTTGATACATACAAAGTTTTCTCACCACCATACCGTTCATCTTTTTAATTTGAATTTGTAATGAAAAACTTACTAGGAATACCATGAAATGTGAAATCCACATTGAGATCACTATATCACAAACTCACTCCAATTCAAGAACTCGTCATAACACTACAAAAAAAGACACATCCATGACATTTTGGGCCGAAGAATTTTTTTTTGTCATACTTATGACACTTCTATGATGATAACTGTGAAAAAACCTGGTATCATCATAGATGTGGTGGGATCCTACTTCTATGACAAAAAGTCATGACAAAAAATGGGCTTTTCATCCTAGGCAGGCTAGAGATGCAGCTGCATGACATTCTTTGGGCCGTCCATGACGGAAAAAACCGTGGTAGAAGTGAGGGCGAGGAAAATGTCGGGGAGTTCCCAGTTACGGTGGGTGGTCGGGGGCCGAGCGATGCGCGTTTCTCTCGTACCGTACGTGCATGGGTGCGAGGCATTGGGCTCTAACTGAACCCGAGCGAGGCATCGCCTAACTGAACCCGAGCGATTGCACTACAGGCTGCTAACAGGCTGCTAACTGAACCCACTGAACCCGAGCGATCGAGCGATTCCTTCACTACTACTGCTAAATGAAGCCGATCGATGCTGCCTATGGATGAACAATGAGCATTGCTGGGAGGTTTGGATGAACAGTTCTCGGTGGGGGTGGATGAACAGGACCCCGTGGTTGCCTCTGGATGAATAGGACCCCGATCGATCGAGCCGGTTGGGGTTGGATGAACAGGATCCCGTGGAGGGCTGGATGAACAGGACGACCCCGTGGTGGAGGGCTGGTTGAACAGTAGACGGTGGAGGGCTGGATGAATAGTAGCTCGTGGAGGGGTGGTTGAATAGGAGCCCGTGGAGAGGGCTGGTTGAACAGTATCCGATGGAGTAGCGCGCGATGGAGGCTGGATGAACAGGAGGCCATGGATGAACAGTCGCATGTGGAGGCTGGAGGAGGTCGACGGTGGATGAACAGTAGTCCGTGGAGGCTGGAGGAGGTCGACGGTGGAGATGAACATTATCCCATGGAGTCCCGTTTTGCGGTACGCCACACCCCTCCCAATGAACAGGACCCCCGTTTCGACCGTAGCGCTCAAACATAAGTCCATTTCCTCCGTTTTGCGGTACGCCACACCCCTCCTGATCAACTAGACCCTGTTTCGACCGTAGAAGGTCCAACCGAAGTTTGTTTCCTCTGTTTTGCGGTACGCCAGACCCCTCCCGATGAACATGATCCCGTTTCGAACGTGGCCAGTCAAACACAAGGCCGTTTCCTCTGTTCTGCGGTATACCAAGCCTTATTTCCATCGGTTGTTCCGTCCGAGCCCTCCCGATGAACACGACAAGGCATTCCGTTTCGACCCAGCCGGTTGGCTCCCCATGAAAACGATGATGATACAGTTTCTCCGTTCCGACCCAGCCATGTACACAGGCCCTGGCCATACATATGCGCGAGTAGGCATTCGAGACCCCGTCCGTATGTACGTACGTGGCCGTATTTTCTTTCTTGCACCCTGGCCGCTGTATGTACGTGTACATGCTATGTGCGCGCCTCTACTACGGCACGTGCACGCCTCTACATCGACCAGTATGTATGTTCATGTTCGCGACCAGAATGACAATGCTATGTACGCCTCGACCAGGTGGGTCCCGATTGTCAGGCACTTCCTTGCATGCGAAGATGTAGCTGGTGGGTCCCTGCAGTCAGGGGGGCGAATCGCTTTTTTTGCCCGGACGCACTTCCTTGCATGCGAAGATGTAGCTGGTGGGTCCCAGCAGTCAGGGGGAAACGTTTTTTTCGCGAAATACGGTGGCCCATCCGATGGGTCCCCGCTGGTAGGTGGAGGAAGAATTATTTTGCGTATAATAAGGAGGCACTTCCTTGCGGCTGCCGTGGACCTAGCTGTCAGCCTCTCCACGTACAGTACTCTTCCGATGGAAGTCGGTCGTTGACCACATTGACCACGCCGCACCGAGAGGACCACGGCGGTGGACGACGGTGAGGCCTAGGATGGGGAGGACGCAGAGCCGGGGAAGACGCGATAGTGGAAGACCACACGGAGAGGAGTATGAGGGTTCACTGGTTCGGCTGCGGTGTGAGGCTTCCGTCGCCGCAGAATAACAGGGGGTGTGGGTGAGTAGAGGGATGGCCTGGCCAGCGGTGGGAGTAGTAGGGGGCAGTGAGGCCTCCACGGCATCACCAACCGGCCATGGGAGGTAGGAGCACGCGACACGACCGGCGCTGGTTTGGGCGGCTGGAGCAAGAAGACCAGAGGTTGAAGAAGCACTACGGCCGTTGGATGGACATCATACGGTCACTGGAGCTAGAATCGTTCATATTGACTAAGTTGACAAAGCCCTCCATCCGCGTCAACTTAGTAGGCCCACAAGTCAGCCTCCCACCAAGGTGGGTCCCATCTAGCAGGGTGTATTCATTTTTTTTGTGTAATAAGGAGGCACTTCCGGTGGGTCCGAGATGACAGCGGGGGAACATTTTTTTCATGAAATACGATGGCCCGTCCGGTGGGTCTCAGTAGTCAGGTGGGGAAATGTTTTTTTCGCAAAATATGGTGGCCCGTCTGGTAGGTCCCTGCTATCAGGTGGAGGAATCATTATTTTCTGCGTAATAAGGAGGCACTTCCTTGCTGCGGCTGTGGACCCAGGTGTTAGCCTCTCCATGTACAGTACACTTCCGATGGAAGTCATTCCTTGACCATGCTAACCACGCCGCGGTCCGTTGCATGCATGTGTCCATGGGCGTGGTGCGTCCCCACTGTCAGCCTCTCACTACAGTCATCTTCCGATGACTCTCAGTTGTTGACCACACCGTGCCGAGCGCACCAAGGCAGGTGGACAATGGCGAGGCAGTGGAGTCGCAGATGGAGAGGAGTGGGGAACTTGACTGGTTCGGGTGCGCGGCATACCAGCCGCGGTGCCGCCCACGGGAGACAGGAGGAAGAACGGAGGTTGAAGAAGGAGCACGGCTGTTGGATTAACATCCAACGGTCCAGCTGCTAGAATCATTTGTTGATTAAGTTGACAAAGCGCTGCGTACACGTCCGCTTAGTAGGCCCACAAGTCAGCCACCAAATCTGACGGGTCCCAGCTGTCAATGGGAGGAATAATTTTTTTTTCGCATAACAAGGAGGCACTTCCTTCCGTGCGAAGATACCGCCAGTGGGTCCCAGCTGTCAGGTGGAGGACATATTTTTTCAGCTTAATAAGGAGGAACTTTCCTTGCGTGCGACCATGGACCTCGTGGATCCCAGCCGTTAGGCTCTCCATGTATAGTCCTCTTCCGATGACTCTCGTTTGTTGACCACGCCGCACCGAGCGCAGCGAGGCGGTGGACGACGGTGAGGCCCCGGACGGGAACGACTCGGAGATGGGAAGACATGGTAGTGGAGTCACAGAGTGAGAGGAGGATAAGGGTTATAACTAGTTTTGGTGCGGCGTGGGGCTCCAGTCGGTGGAGAATAACATGAGGTGTGGAAGGGTGGATGATATGTCTCCAACGTATCTACAATTTTTGATTGTTCCATGCTATTATATTACCTGTGTTGGATGTTTACGGGCTTTACTTTACACTTTTATATCATTTTTGTGACTAACCTACTAACCGGAGGCCCAGCCCGAATTGCTGTTTTTTTGCCTATTTCAGTATTTTAAAGAAAAGGAATATCAAACGGAGTCCAAACTGGATGAAACCTTCGGGAGCGATCTTTTTGGAACAAATGCAAACCAGGAGACTTGCAGGGGACATCAAGCAACAAACGAGGTGGCCACGAGGGTGCCCGGCGTGCCCCCCACCCTCGTGGGCTCCTCGTGGCTCAACCGACCTACCTCCTTCGCCTATATATACTCCCATACCCTGAAAACATCGAGGAGAACCTCAAAAACCTAATTCCACCGCCACAACCTTCTGTATCCGCGAGATCCCATCTTGGAGCCTTCGCCGGTGCTCCACCGGAGGGGGAATCGACCACGGAGGGCCTCTACATCATCTCCAAGGCCTCTGCGATGAGTTGTGAGTAGTTTACCACAGACCTTCGGGTCCATAGTTATTAGCTAGATGGCTTATTCTCTCTCTTTGAATCTCAATACAAAGTTCTCCTCGATCTTCTTGGAGATCTATTCGATGAAACTTTTTTTGTGGTGTGTTTGTCGAGATCCGATGAATTGTGGGTTTATGATCAAGTTTATCTATGAGAAATATTTGAATCTCCTCTGAATTCTTTTATGTATGATTGGTTATCTTTGCAAGTCTCTTTGAACTATCAGTTTGGTTTGGCCTACTATGTTGCTCTTTCTTGCAATGGGAGAAGTGCTTAGCTTTGGGTTCAATCTTGCGGTGTCCTTTCCCAGTGACAGTAGGGGCAGCAAGGCACGTATTGTATTGTTGCCATCGAGGATAAAAAGATGGGGTTTATATCATATTGCATGAGTTTATCCCTCTACATCATGTCATCTTTCTTAATGCATTACTCTATTCTTATGAACTTAATACTCTAGATGCAGACATGAGTCGGTCGATGTGTGGAGTAATAGTAGTAGATGTAGAATTGTTTCAATCTTCTTGTTGCAGACGTGATGCCTATATACATGATCATGCCTAGATAATCTCATAACTATGCACTTTTCTATCAATTGCTCGATAGTAATTTGTTCACCCACTGTAATACTTATGCTATCCTGAGAGAAGCCACTAGTGAAACCTATGCCCCTCGGGTCTATCTTTTATCATATAAGTTTTCATCTATCTTTTATTTGCATCTTTTACTTTCCAATCTATATCATAAAAATACCAAAAATATTTATCTTATCTTATCATCTCTATCAGATCTCACTTTCGCAAGTTTCCATGAAGGGATTGACAACCCCTTTATCGTGTTGGTTGTGAGGTTCTTGTTTGTTTGTGTAGGTGCATGGGACTTTTGAGGAGCCTCCTACTGGATTGATAGCTTTGTTCTAAAAAACCGAGAGAAATACTTACGCTACTTTGCTGCATCACCCTTTCCTCTTGAAGGGAAAACCAACGCAACGCTCAAGAGGTAGCAAGAAGGATTTCTAGCGCCGTTGCCGGGGAGGTCTTCGCTCAAGTCAAGACATAGCAAGTACCCATCACAAACTCATCTCCCTCGTATTACATTATTTGCCATTTGCCTCTCATTTTCCTCTCCCCCACTTCACCGTTGCCGTTTTATTCGCCCTTCTTCTGTTCGTCTTTTCGTTTGCTTTGATGTCTTACTTGGCTCATTTGCTCGTTTGGAATAGTTGTTTATTTATTGCTAAATAGAGAACCTAAGATCTACGGATCCTCATCCGCTTGCCAATCTTTTTAAGAAATCCAATTATGATGAACCAAATCCTAGTGATTTGAGTGCACTAGATTATCTTTATGAGGGTTTGCTTGAAATTCGTGAATCTGAAAATTGTGATGAAACAATTTATGAAGAGATTCACGATAGCCCCTTGAATAAAAAGCATGATTGCAATGATTTTACTATAAATTCTGTTGATGTCAATTGTGCTAATTATATGCAAAACCCTAAGCCTGGGGATGCTAGTTTTGCTATGTACTACTTGTTGCAATGATCATGATTGGGGTGATTCTTCTTATGATCTTGAAAATTTATTTAAGCCCCATGATGAATATGAGATTGATAATAATGTTTGCAATAATATCAAAAGTGGGCTGAGAGAGGTCATGACTTTAGTTAATGTTAATCCCACTATCTTGGAAGAGTGTCAACTTTGCATGCATGTGGATCATGTTGAGAATTTGTTATGTGATTGCTATTTTGTTGAATTTGCTTATGATCCCACATGTAATTATTATGAGAGTGGAAAATATGGTCGTAGAAATTTTAATCATACTAAATTACCTCTCATCATGTTGAGATTGCTATCGTCTCTTTCTTCTTCCTTGCATATGCTAATTTTGCTTGCCTTGCAAATTTGTTTGCTTATAATATGCCTATGCATAGGAAGTATGTTAGACTTAGATGTGTTTGTCACGTGTTTCATGATGCTCTCTTTGCGCTTCAATTCTTGTCTTTCATGTGAGCATCATTAAAATTATCAATGCCTAGCCAAAAGGCTTTAAAGAAAAGCGCTTGTTGGGAGACAACCCAATATTTTTCCTTGATGTTAAGTAATAAATATTTCATCTAGCTTCTGTTTAGATGTGGTTTTATGTTTTAATTAGTGTTTGTGCCAAGTAGAACCTATAGGATAACCTACGGTGATAGTTAATTTAAATCTCCTGAAAAACAGAAACTTTTGCGTGCACGAGAATAGTTTTAATAAATCACAGAAATGTGATTTTTGCGCTGATTCTTTTTGTAGTAGATAAATAGACAAATTACCTAGGACTTCCTATTTTGTAGGATGTTTAGAGTTCCAGAAGTATTCGAAAGTTACAGATTACTACAGACTGTTGTTTTTGACAGATTCTGTTTTTCATGTGTTGTTTGCTTATTTTGATGCATCTGTGGCTAGCATCGGGGAGTATGAACCATAGAGAATTTGGAATACAGTAGGTTTAACACAAATATAAATAAAGAATGAGTTCATTACAGTACTTTATGTGGTGGTTTTTCTTTCTTGCACTAACGGAGCTTATGAGATTTCCTGTTGAGTTTGGTGTTGTGAAGTTTTCAAGTTTTGGGTAAAGATTTGATGGACTATGGAATAAGGAGTGGCAATAGCCTAAGCTTGGGGATGACCATGGCACCCCAAGATATTCAAGGACAACCAAAAGCCTAAGCTTGTGGATTCCCCGAAAGGCATCCCCTCTTTCGTCTTCGTTTATCGGTAACTTTACTTTGAGCTATATTTTTATTCACCACATGATATGTGTTTTGCTTGGAGCGTCTTGTGTGATATGAGTCTTTGATTTTTAGTTTACCACAATAATCCTTGTTGTACACACCTTTTGGGAGAGACACACTTGATTTGGAATTTATTAGAATACTCTATGTGCTTCACTTATATCTTTTGAGCTAGATATTTTTGCTCTAGTGCTTCATTTATGTATTTTAGAGCACGACGGTGGCTTTTTTTTGTAGAAGATGTTGATCTCTCATGCTTCAATTCTATTATTTTGAGAGTCTTTTAGTACAGCATGGTATTTTCTATGGTCATAAAATTGGTCCTAGAATGATGGGCATCCAAGTTGGGTATAATAAAAACTATCATAGAAAGTGAATTGGATGCTATGATCAATTTGATGCTTGATAATTGTTTTGAGATATGAGGATGGTGATATTAGAGTCATGCTAGTGGGGTAATTATGAACTTGAGAAATACTTGTGTTGAAGTTTGTGATTCCCATAGCATGCACGCTTGGTGAACCGCTTTGTGATGAAGTTGGAGCATAATTTATTTATTGATTGTCTTCCTTATGAGTGGCGGTCGGGGACGAGCGATGGTCTTTTCATACCAATCTATCCCCCTAGGAGCATGTGCATAGTACTTAGTTTTCAATGACTTGTAGATTTTTGCAATAAGTATATGAGTTCTTTATGACTAATGTTGAGTCCATGGATTATACACACTCTCACCCTTCCACCATTGCTAGCCTTTCTTTATGACAAGTCGGGATGAGACTTCAGACTTTATAAAAAAAGAGAAAGGCCAAAAAAAGAGAAAGGCCAAAGAAAAAAAAGAAAGAAAGAAAAAAAATGAGAGAAAAAGAGAGAAGGGACAATGCTACTATCCTTCTACCACACTTGTGCTTTAAAGTAGCACTATGATCTTCATGATAGAGAGTCTCCTATGTTGTCACTTTCATATACTAGTGGGAATTTTTCATTATAGAACTTGGCTTGTATATTCCAATGATGGGCTTCCTCAAAATGCCCCAGGTCTTCATGAGCAAGCAAGTTGGATGCACACCCACTTAGTTTCTTTTGTTCAGCTTTCATACATTTATAGCTCTAGTGCATCCGTTGCATGTCAATCCCTACTCACTCACATTGATATCTATTAATGGGAATCTCCATAGCCCGTTGATACGCCTAGTTGATGTGAGACTATCTTCTCCTTTTTGTCTTCTCCACAACCACCATTCTATTCCACTTATAGTGTTATGTCCATAGCTCACGCTCATGTATTGTGTGAAACTTGAAAAAGTTTGAGAATACTAAAGTATGAAACAATTGGTTGGCTTGTCATCGGGGTTGTGCATGATTAAATACTTTGTGTGATGAAGATAGAGCATAGCCAAACTATATGATTTTGTAGGGATAGCTTTCTTTAGCCATGTTATTTTGAGAAGACATTATTGCTTTGTTAGTATGCTTGAAGTATTATCGTTTTTATGTCAATATGAACTTTTATTTTGAATCATTTGGATCTGAACATTCATGCCACAATAAATAAGATTACATTGAATTATGCTAGATAGCATTCCACATCAAAAATTCCATTTTTACCATTTACCTACTCGAGGACGAGCAGGAATTAAGCTTGGGGATGCTTGATACGTCTCCAACATATCTATAATTTTTGATTGTTCCATGCTATTATATTACCTATTTTGGATGTTTATGGGCTTTACTTTACACTTTTATATCATTTTTGGGACTAACCTACTAACCGGAGGCCCAACCTGAATTGCTGTTTTTTTGCCTATTTCAGTGTTTTGAAGAAAATGAATATCAAACGGAGTCCAAACGGGATGAAACCTTCAGGAGCGATCTTTTTGGAACAAATGCAAACTAGGAGACTTGGAGTGGACGTCAAGAAACAAACGAGGCAGCCACGAGGGTGCCTGGCGCGCCCTAGGGGGGTGGGCGCCCCCACCCTCGTGGGCCCCTCGTGGCTCAACCGACCTACCTCCTTCGCCTATATATACTCCCGTACCCTAAAAACATCAAGGAGCACCACGAAAACCTAATTCCACTGCCGCAACCTTCTGTATCCGCGAGATCCCATCTGGGAGCCTTCGCCGGCGCTCCGCCGGAGGGGGAATCGACCACGGAGGGCCTCTACATCATCTCCAAGGCCTCTCCGATGAGTTGTGAGTAGTTTACCATAGACCTTCGGGTCCATAGTTATTAGCTAGATGGCTTCTTCTCTCTCTTTGAATCTCAATACAAAGTTCTCCTCGATCTTCTTGGAGATCTATTCGATGTAACTCTTTTTGCCGCGTCTTTGTCGAGATCTGATGAATTGTGGGTTTATGATCAAGTTTATCTATGAGAAATATTTGAATCTCCTCTAAATTCTTTTATGTATGATTGGTTATCTTTGCAAGTCTCTTCGAATTATCAGTTTGGTTTGGCCTACTAGATTGATCTTTCTTGCAATTGGAGAAGTGCTTAGCTTTGGGTTCAATCTTGCGGTGTCCTTTCCCAGTGACAGCAGGGGCAGCAAGGCACGTATTGTATTGTTGCCATCGAGGATAAAAAGATGGGGTTTATATCATATGGCATGAGTTTATCCCTCTACATCATGTCATCTTTCTTAATGCGTTACTCTGTTCTTATGAACTTAATACTCTAGATGCAGGAAGGAGTCGGTCGATGTGTGGAGTAATAGTAGTAGATGCATAATCGTTTCGATCTACTTTTTGCGGACGTGATGCCTATATACATGATCATGCCTAGATAATCTAATAACTATGAACTTTTCTATCAATTGCTCGATAGTAATTTGTTCACCCACCGTAATACTTACGCTATCTTGAGAGAAGCCACTAGTGAAACCTATGGCCCCCGGGTCTATCTTTTATCATATAAGTTTTCATCTATCTTTTATTTGCATCTTTTACTTTCCAATCTATATCATAAAAATACCAAAAATATTTATCTTATATTATTATCTCTATCAGATCTCACTTTTGCAAGTTTCCGTGAAGGGATTGACAACCCCTTTATCGCGTTGGTTGCGAGGTTCTTGTTTGTTTGTGTAGGTGCGTGGGACTTTTGAGGAGCCTCCTACTGGATTGATACCTTGGTTCTCAAAAACTAAGGGAAATACTTACGCTACTTTGCTGCATCACCCTTTCCTCTTCAAGGGAAAACCAATGTAGTGCTCAAGAGGTAGCAGAGGAGGGATAGCCTGGCCGGCGGTGGGGTAGCGCTTTGCAGCGATGCGTGCTAAGTAGAGCCGCTAACCACCGGAGGCTGGACCAGGTGGTCCCGGTGACGCTGGAGGAAGAAGACGAGAGATTGAAGGTGCATGCCGGCCGTTGGAAATAAATCCAATGGCTATGGATGTCATAATCATTTGTTGACCAAGTTGACAACACCCTATGTAGGCTTCGACCTATTGGCCCACATGTCAGCCTGCAAAAATGTGGCATATATTTAACCCATGTTTTCTAGAATGTACAATCCATTTGCTTGGCTGGGTGAACAAATAATTTCGCGTCATTGCGGCCCATTTATATTTTCTAAGAAATCCCAGCCCATTTGCACTTCCTTGAAATACACGAATTAGCTGGGCTCGTTATATATATAATCTTATGTTTGAAGGAGCAATTAATATCAAAAAATAAACTGAAGGGGCACATTATATATATATATATATATATATATAATTAATTAACAAATTAGCGAGTTATTGCTCAAAATAAAAATGAGCGCGTTATTATTACATTGGTCCTTAAAATCTTCGCAAGCTTTTGTACGCAATCACCAGGATTTTCCTTGCCTGTGAGTCAAAAACAACCAGGATTTTCCTTGCCGACTTCTGTTAAACATTTACTTTTATAAGTTAATAACACGTGGGATGTTTTTATAATGTATATACAAGTCTCTATAAAATATACGATAATAGTAATAATATATATATATATATATATATATATATATATATATAATGTGGTTAGAAGGGAAAACATAAATTAGACACAACATTATTATTCTTATATATAGATAAATATAACAGAGACCTGCCTTTTATTAAAAAAATACATTGGGCTGCCGATCTTTAAGAAAAAGCCCATAGGCCGGTATGGACCTCAAAAAATAAGTTGAAACCACTGTCTCCGTATGTCATGGGCTACGCATGTTAAAATACGAAACCTAGGCCTAACTGATACTTGTTCGCCCTCTCGAAAAAATGATACCAGATCCCTGAGCGAACTAGATTAAAGAGGGGGCCGGCGGCACGACTGAAGAAGCACATCAGGGGTGATTTTTTTTTCTTCAGTGGATGGCTCTCGATGTTGTTTTTTACTTGCCTCTACACCATACAACTTATATTTTTATCCTCCCAGTCTGTGGTGGACCAGCAACCCATTTGCTGGGCGGGCCAACCTACAGAAACCAGCACTCGATTTTTCATCAAGCCCCAAAAACAACCCAATACTATGTTTGTTTTGAGGCCGAAAACATTACGACAGGGGTTGAGCGGGGGAGGGGGGAAGACAGAGCAAAAAGATTAAAAAGAGCTGATGCGCTGTTGCTACCCTAACAAAGCAGGTGCAATTCTTCTCGGGAAGAAGGTGTGTCGTTGACACCCACACGTCACATACCCCACAGTAGGCATACTAACAAATTCACACACAAGTACAACAAAAAAGGTAAACATTCATATCAAACTCAGGTTCATAGGACACGTTCATATTCATAGCCAACATTCACTATCAACAACTCAAAACATTCATATATACACAAGTTCAGCATGTCTATGCATCCAAATGATTGATAGATCACATGACAATATTCATAGATAATTCATAAAAAGATTGAGATATACACATGTTCATTATGTTTAGGCATCCAAATGATTGAGATCACAACCAATGTGATCCATGGACGAACTTTAATTACTTAGGGTACAAACTGGTAAATGGTGTTCACTCGGAGGTACTTCTTGCTAAAATTAATGCTTGTACGAGTAAATTTTCGAGTACATAAGAGGCAGCATAGACAATCTGAACTTTGCTTGTAGGTCTATCCTCAAATAGTGACCTCGTGCCGAGGGAGGTTTGAGCAACTTGGCCACTACTTTCATCCAACTAGTTTACCAGCTCATCTTGGTCCTGTAGCTCGCCAAAATTCTACATTGCAGACAAGAAAGGAGGCGGTTGAGAAAATGAACCACCCAATTTTTTTGTGCAGTTCAACTGAAATGGAGCATCCCTGGCGTGCAGACTGATTAAGTGCCAGATGAATATATGCGTCAACCAACTTGTCTAGAATCTTTAGACTCCATGCCATATAGTTTGCTACCATATCTGCCGATAACCAAAAGGCACAAGTTGGGACCAAAGACTGGACTGTGTTTTTCTGGGCTATGCACCAAGCAATATTTTTGGCGTTCACTCTCCTAATACTTGGAGTTTGACAACTGGTTGACGCCGGTTGATACTCGAATGAATATATGCACTTCTTGTCAACATCGATGCTTGTCTGAGTGAACTTTGGAGTACATAGCAGCATCATAAGTATCTGTCCATATGATCTTTTTGTGCAGTTCTACTGAAATCACCCAATGCAATGATTTGCCTGCGGGTTCAGGCTCCAAGTTACTCCTTTATAAAATCGGCAAATAGTAGCACGATACCAAATTACCAATACATGACAAGCACAATAATCAGGACAAAGACCAGTACCAACCTGTGTGAGGTAGCATATTAATTACTATTTCCTTTGACTGGAAGCCGAGATAAGCAGAGCGACTGACAGCAATGGAAGAAAGTAGGCCTAGATTAGCGATGATAGGAAATGACAGAAGATGTCGAGGCAATGAAGCACCCAAAGTTTTTGTGCTGTTCCACCAAAACTGAGCATCCCTGTTGGCACATATATTGAGAGAGTGAGATTACTGTAATAGTGGGACTAGTTGATGTAACATACACTAACAAATAGAAGCACCCTCATTATCTTAATGGGTAAAGTTAGCAACATAGTAGTCTTGCTTAAAGAGAGGTATTAGTTTATTTAATTAGTGCCAATTAGCTCAACACTCAAAGCATTGCCATGTATCATAGGTTGCAAAACTTTAACGTGCAAAGATAAAGGAGTTTCTCATGATAGTAGCACGATACAAATAGAGATTACAACAAACTAAAATATATGAAGGCCTTAGGCCCGTACCAACCTAAGGAAAAAAGCTTATTCATGTAGTCCCATAAGATATGCTAAAGCACTCACTGGAATCACTCAATAGTATATATTTCTGTGCACTTCAAATGTATGGTTGAAATCACTCTTGTTTACCAGTACTGAGATTATAGCGAAAGATTATCAAGAACTTCCAGCAGAGTTAAAGCACTGGCTGGGATACAGTTCATTGTATTGTCTTGTGTAGTTCCACTAAAATGTATGATTGGCACAACATGATTCCTGTTTGCACAAGTAGGAACAAGGTGAAACCTTCATTAGCTTAGTGAGAAAGGATAGAAAGACATTAGCATATTACTCTAACAGTAGCATCAAATCATGATGGACAATACACAAAACATTGCCTCATTGAACCAATGGCAATAATAAATTGACATGCAAACCAATAGCACTATTATGTCATGACACTAATAATATTCCCTCCCTGCTCCACCACATGATTCACCTCCAAAGAAAAACATACACACGTACATGATTCAACATAGGGTGCTACTAAAGATTTGTTTAACTCCGATTGGAAAATTAGGCAGCAATAAATTAGTGGTACTTAAGTACTCTTAATTAATTAAGTGAGACAGCAAAAGTGGAAGGGCTCCCTGCAGGATCGTCTCACATGTAAGGTAGTCATTGCCGGAGCCCTTGAATGGCCTCGACCGAGGCCTCTGGCTTCAGTAAGATCGCCTTAGCACTATTTATTCTTCTTCTTCTTCCTCTTCATGCTCTGTTTCTCTTTCTCCTCACTAGTTGGTGAAACCTAGTACATGATTGGCCTTCTGTAACACCCCCAGTGTCATGCTATAGTAATCCCCTGTTAATGGTGCCAGGTCACCATGCTTACTGAGCTAATTATCACTTGATGATAAATCAAAGTCAAATTCACCTTCAAATTATGAGTGAAATTAAAAATTTCTCAAACATGCAAACTAAAATGTTCATTAAATATAAAATAATTCATAACTAATTATCTTCAGAAAAACAACATCACCTAAATACATTATGTGACTCAAACAACATGAAACAACATCAAAACAGAAATTTAAAGTGCCATATCATTTATTAAAAATTCAAATGAAATCATTTGGCTCCAAACCATTTTTGGCAGTGATAAATATTGCACTATAATTGTTGAGCTAAGTCACATATTTTACAAAACTCTAATGGTGGCTAAGCAATTTGCAAAATAGAAATAGATCAAAAAAAAGAAAAGAAAAGGAAAGCAGAGGGAAGAGAGAGAAAAGAGCCCCTGGCCTCTCCCTAGGCCTCAACCCACCTAGCTTGCCCACACCGCTGGGGGGATAAGACCAAGTCTCCCCCTCGGCCTCGTCAGCACCCGGGATCTTTTCCCGTCCCCCTCACTCGTTCCCCCTCCCTCATGCGCTGGCTCCTCCCGAGCGCCACCGTTGTCGTGCGCTGGTCGATCCCGCGGCCACCGGGCCTCTCCGACCTCGCCGGCCTCCTCGAGCTCCAGCACCGTCATCCTCTTCGTCTGACGCCACTGGACCATGCCGGGGGCCACCGGAGCACCAGCCACGACTCCTTCTTCCTCCTCTGCTCCGCCGTCGCCGTGTTGCATTGCCACCATGGCCACCGTCACCGTCTTGCCTTGTCGACAGGTCCTTCCGCCCCTTCATCGACCATTGCTCCTTCTCCAACCATGAGCTTGATCTCGGCGCCACCTCACCGACCGAATCGACGCCATCTTCTCCGTTCGGTCGCCGCGTCTTCTTCTACGAACGTCGTCGTTCTGCTGCTACTAAACCCTCACCGAGCCTTTCTTGAGGTCCACGGTGAGCAGATGATCGAAACCACTATCCTCTCCCTCCTTTCCACGTCGTAGCTCGCCTACCCACCATGGCTGAGCCCGTCGCTGCCTGGAAGTAGCCGCCACGTCTCCGGCGACCAAACGGCCTCGGGACCGCGGCCATCGGCCTCACACAGGTGTGTAGAGCGCGCATGTCCTTTTTGGTTTGAACCCTAACGCATGGCATGCCGTTTTTGCTGACACCCGTAGAGCTCCGCCGCTGACCTAGCCGCCGGCGAAGATTCCGGCCGTTACGGCCCGCGCCACCACCACGGTTGGATGCGGCCCAGCCTCACCGTTCCAACGTGCCCTCGCACGCTCGGAACCGAGCCCCGTAGCGCGATTCTGATGCTCTCCGGCGATCTCGCCGCCGCGGGAGGCTCGCCGAAACTCCTCCGGCACCGCCGCTGACCTGGCAAGCGTGAGGCCCACCCCTGTGAGGCTGACCGTGGCCCCCTGTAACGCCCTGGATTCGATGCCAAGTGTCCGCCAGTTATTCGCCGTCGTTGCCATGTCATTTGCTTGCGTGTTGCATTTTGTCATGTCATCATGTGCATTTCATTTTGCATACGTGTTCGTCTCATGCATCCGAGCATTTTCCCCGTTGTACGTTTTGCAATCCGACACTCCTATGCCCTTCGGCGTTCCACTTTTGTCTCCTGTTGTGAGCGGGTGTTAAACTTTCTCGGAATGGCCCGAGGTTTGCCAAGCGGCCTTGGTATACCACTGGTAGACCGCCTATCAAGTTTCGTGCCATTCGGAGGTCGTTTGGTACTCCAACGGTTAACCGGGTAACCATAAAAGCCCCTTTCACTTTGCAGCCCAACACCCTTCCGAACTGGCCCAAAACCCATCTACGTCCCCTCCATGCTCTCGGTCGTTCGATCATGATCGTGTGGGCGAAAACCGCTCCTCATTTGGACTCTCCTAGCTCCCTCTACCTATAAAATAGCTCCCTCCCCCGAAATTCGCGGATGAAACCACCCCTAACCCTAGCTTCGTCCTCATCCCGCAGCCGGACATGTCCGGATCTCGCCGGACATGTCTGCCCATCGCCCCCATCCAACCTCGTCCCGCCACGTGGCTCCGCCACCGCCCCCGCGCTGCCAGCCCACCGGGCCCGCCTCCGGCCCGCCCGGCCCGATCCGCCGCCGCCGTCGCCCGCGGGACGCCCTCGCGCCCGCGCCGCCGCCCCGAGCGCCGGCATGCTCCGCCGCCGCGCTGTCACATGCCTCCAGCGTCGGCGCCCCCTCGCCGCCTCCTCGCCGCCCGGAGCGCACCACTCCTCGCCGGTGGCCTCCCCTCCTCTTCAGACCTCGCCGTCCGCCTCCCCATCACCATCTCCGGCGAGCTAGTACGGCGCCTCGAAGTCCATGCCCTCAGCCCCCAGATCCAGATCCAAAACGAGGTTGACTTTCCCCTTCCCTGAAATTCCACTAAGTCCCGAATATTTTGACATTATCATGCCTTGTTCATCATGCCGTATCTCTACATCCGTTACTCCGTTTTGTGCGTATAATATGTCAAATTAGTCGTCTCGACAAGTACTTCATTTAGTTCCATTGCATCATGTTCATTTGAGTTCATCTTGATGCCTGAATCATCATCGCAAGAGTGCTTCATGATGTTGTCTGCTGTCTGTTAACAGAACGAGCTCTTGTCATTTTTGCCATGATTGATGTGTGCATCCTATGAGGTTGATGTCTACATGTGTTCTGATCTATGCTATGTCTTCTTTACAGTGGTGTATGCCATGTATTTTTGTGATCAATGTGGTGACTAGCACAAGCATGCAAACTAGGCATCATGATGTTGCTGATTTAAGTCCCTGTTCTGCTGTTATTTTGATGCCATGTAAACTTGATGCTATAGAGAGATCCATGCATATTTTGAGATACTTCAGTAAGAGTGTTTTGAACATATGGTTATTTTCTATCCATTCATGCCTCTGGTTGCAATTATGGAGTAGTCTAGCATGTCAGTTTCGTGCTCTACTTTTGCCCCAAAATGTTTCCTGGCAGATTGTTTACATGTTATTCAATTTTGCCAAGGTTGCTATAGTTGATCCTTGCATGCTATGAACTTGTTCTTGCCTTGTTTTGTTTCAAAAACATGTCTTCTTGCTGATGCTATGCTTATCTTCTCATGTAATGACTTGTGGTGAGTGAATCGAGCTTGTTAAGTAGGGTACTTGATGTTGCTGTTTTGCTACGCTGAATCTGTTATTTCGTGATGCTATGTAAACCTGCTGCTACTAGTCATTCAATGCATAATCTGGAGATATTCACTAAGGGTGTTTTGTTCTACATGTTATGCTCTATCCACCCATGCCCCTAGTAGCATTTATAGCCTGCTGTAGATTGTTATAATCTTGCTCCAAAGTTGCTTAATAATGTTGCTGTCAGCCTGTTAACATTAAGTTCAGTTGTTGCCATGTGTTTTCCTAGTGATCCATGCACCCTATGGACTTTCTCTTGCCATGCTTAGCTCCACAAACATGTCTTCTTACTGTTGGTTGCCTTTCCATGCTATATATTACTCTGTGGTGAGTGGTACAAGCTCATCTACATGCCTTCATAATTCTGTTTCTACCATGTTTGAATCTGTATTATAACTTGCCATGTTTACGTGGGTGCCATCATATTTTCTGATCCTTTTTGGCTTATGGTCAGTAAGGGACTTTTGATCTATGCAATTAGTAGATTCATTCCATGCCTTTGTTTGCCATTATAAGTTCCTGTAACATGTTGTTTGATAGCTCTAAACATTGCAACCTGATGTTATTTTCTGCAAAGTCTGAACTGTTATTATTTGCAATCTTTCCATGTGTGTTTGAGCATGTTCTAGTAGTTTCTGGAGATAGCTAAGTGTTCATGTTTTGTTATGCTTTACCTGTACTTCATGCCCATGTCTTTTGTTTTCATGTTGAGATGCTTTAGCATGTTGCTTTCAAGCTTGCAATATGCCTAGTTGCTGTTTTGGACAGCTTGTCCTTTAAACTTGTATAGTGTGTGTGTGTTGCACCGTTGCTCCGTTTTGAGTGTGCTCTATATGAAACTTGCTTAGTTTTTCATGTAGCTTCATATTATCATGTTGCATCCTTGTTTTCATGTGTTTGCTTGATGTTTGAATGCATTTTGCATCAATGCCATGTTTAACTTGTTTTGCTCATATCTCCTAGGCCGTAGCTAAGAACTAAATGAACTTTATATGTAACTTGACTAGAATCTCGTGTAGATCATCTTTGTGTATCTTAACTTGATGTTTAACAACTTGAACATAAGGTTTATTCAGATCTGGACCAATTTCGAAATTGTTATATGTCGTTCCCGGCCTCATTTAAACTTGCTTTGATGTGTTGTTCTTGTTTGCATCATCTCTTGCCATGACTAGCTTCATGTAGTCTTGTCTTGCATCATGCTTGTTCGTGCATCATGCCTTGTTCATGTGTGGTGTGTTTACTATGTTGTGTGCTTCTTTTCGATAGTTCCTGTTTCGTTGCGATCATGAGGATTCGTTCGTCTACGCTTGGTACTTCTTTGTGGCTTCATCTTCTTCATGGACTCGTTCTTCTTCCTTGCGGGATTTCAGGCAAGATGACCGCTACCCTGGATCTCACTACTAGCATTGTTATGTTGGTTGCTTCGTTCTATCGCTATGCTGCGCTACCTATCACCTGTTTATCAAGCCTCCCATATTGCCATGAACCTCTAACCTTTGACACCTTTCCTATGCAAACCGTTGTTTGGCTATGTTACCGCTTTTCTCAGGCATCTTATAGCGTTGCTAGTTGCAGGTGAAGTTGAAGATTGCTCCATGGTGGACAGGATTTTGTTTGGAGATCACAATATCTCTTATATTATTATTAATGCATCTATATACTTGGTAAATGGTGGAAGACTCGGCCATATGCCTGGTGTTTTGTTCCACTCTTGCCGCCCTAGTTTCTGTCATACCGGTGTTATGTTCCTGGATTTTGCGTTCCTTACGCGGTTGGGTGATTTATGGGACCCCCTTGGCAGTTCGCTTTGAATAAAACTCCTCCAGCAAGGCCCAACATTGGTTTTACCATTTGCCTCACCACCGCCTAACTTTTCCCTCGGGAGTCGCCCTTTCGAGGGTCATCTTTATTTTAGCCCCCCGGGCCAATGCGTGTCTAAGTGTTGGTCCAAACTGAGCGATGTCCGGCGCCCCCGGGCAACCAGGGTCTATGCTAACCCGTCGTATTGCTCATCTGGTGTGCCCTGAGAACGAGATATGTGCAGCTCCTATCCGGATTTGTCGGCACATCCGTGTGGCTTTGCTGGTCTTGTTTTACCATTGTCGAAATGTCTTGTAAACCGGGATTCCGAGTCTGATCGGGTCTTCCTGGGAGAAGGTATATCCTTCGTTGATCGCGAGAGCTTATCATGGGCTAAGTTGGGACACCCCTGCAGGGTATAAACTTTCGAAAGCCGTGCCCGCGGTTATGGGCAGATGGGAATTTGTTAATGTCCGGTTGTAGATAACTTGACACCAGATCCGAATTAAAACACATCAACCATGTGTGTAGCCGTGATGGTATCTTTTCGGCGGAGTTCGGGAAGTGAACACGGTCTTTGGGTTATGTTTGATGTAAGTAGGAGTTCAGGATCACTTCTTGATCATTGCTAGTTTCATGACCGTTCCTTTTGCTCTCTTCTCGCTCTTATTTGTGTATGTTAGCCACCATATATGCTTAGTCGCTGCTGCAACCTCACCACTTTACCCCTTCCTTTCCCATTAAGCTTTGCTAGTCTTGATACCCATGGTAATGGGATTGCTGATTCCTCGTGGCTCATAGATTACTACAACAACAGTTGTAGGTACATGTTTTTGTGATGATCATGATGCGAGAGCGATGTTTGCTTGTCTTGGAGTTCTTCTTCTGCTTCTTCTTCGATCAGGGGATAGGTTCCAGGTCGGCAGCCTGGGCTAGCAGGGTGGATGTCGTTTGAGTTTCTGTTTGTGTTTCATCCGAAGTCGGATGATGCTCTTATGTATTGTGATGTTGTATTCAAGTGGCATTGTATGCCTTATGTATGTACCCCCATCTATTATGTAATGTTGATGTAATGATATCCACCTTGCAAAAGTGTTTCAATATGCGGGTCTATCCTTGGTGGGACCTTCGAGTTCCTTTTGGATAGGGTCGCATATTGGGCGTGACAAGTAGGTATCAGAGCCTCGACCGACCCTAGGAGCCCCCCTTGATTGATCGTGTAGTTTGGCCGTTGTTGAGTCTAGAAGAAAATTGTTTTCGGAGTCTAGTTATATCGGAGAGTAGGAGTTCTTTTTACTCCTTAGCCCGTTCGTCGCTCTGGTAAGGAATCTTGACGTAGGTGTTTTGAATCACTCCTCTTCCCCTTCAAATTTTCTTTAGGATCACGCAGTTGGTTTTCCGATCATTGGTTCTCTTCTTCTTTCACCCGGTGCATTTCTCGTCAAGTTGACTCAAGCCTCTTCATCATTGAGTTTAATCCTCAGTACAATCTCAACGAAGTTGTTTCTCTGTCCTCAGTTGTCTTCTTTTCCCACCCGCTCACCCTTCTTCTTCTCGAAACCAGAGTCCGTAATCGAGTATCCATCCTACTCGTGCGAAGTTTTGCTCTCTCTCCTCAATGATTTCAACCGGTGTTTTCTCTTCAAGATATTCGTCGATTTCCCCTTCCAAGATGATTTTGTTTTCCCGCCCTCCCACCCTTTTCTTCCCGGAGTTTGACTCTTTTTCGACCATCTATTTCATTCGTGCGGAACTCTTCAGTCTTTCATAAATTGTTTCAACCGGTGAATTCTCGTCTGGTTCGTCATTCTTCATCTCTTTTTCTTTCCGGTGGATTCAATTTTAATTTTTGATAGTGATTATATTCTTTTCCTCAGCTCAAGTGTTATCCTTGCTCGTTTGCCTCTCGCCAGTTTATCCTTCCGGAGTGTTCAAGACATCTCAGGAGATTCATCTGTGTTTGAATTAATTCGAGGTTGTCACCTCATTCAAATATTTCAATTGTTCCAGTGCATCATCTATCTGTTCAACAATCTTTTTCAACGGTGTTCTCTTCAGTGGGCCCTAACCCATAGGTCTTTTCCCAGGATCTTACCTGACTCTTCTAATTATTCCGGAGCTATTCCTAATTCTTTTCAAAGTGTGACGTAAGAATGGTTTCCATCAGTCAGATGTCTTCTCCAAGATCTCATTCAAATCATTTCATTGTTGGTTCAACCCCTTTTCTTTCCATTCTCCCGGAGTATCTCAGTAATTTTGGTGGTGTTTCCCGTCGTCATTTGAAGATCGAAGAAAAGTTTTCATATCATCCTCTCGAATTATTTCAGTTTGTCAGATATTCTCTCTTACCATCCGGAGTATCTCAGAAGTTGATTTCTGTTTCCTTTCACCGGAGGCCATCGTTCTAGAAGAATTCTTCGTCCTCTCATTTCAGCTACCGTTATCGAGTTATCCCGGTGCTTCGTTCAAGTGTTCTTTAATCAGCTCGTGATCTCTTTGTTCTTTTACATCTAAATCCCCTCGAGCATATTTGTTCTTCTAATTCTTCCCGGTGTTTCATTCTCTTTCATCAGTCATTTTCGAATTCTTATGGTGGTTCGTTCAAGATTCTTTTTCCTTGATTATCATCAACCCATTCGTTCTTTCAAATCCTACCGGTGGTTCATGAAGACCTTCTCCAGTTTTGCGCCATATGTCCCTTAATCCTTTTCAAGAAGTATAAGTAATATGCAAATTCTATGTCATCAATTTAATTTGATGAAGGATAAGCATACAATAAATCTTATTCTTATTTCATCCAAGTGAGTAATCCCTTCCTTCGGAGTTTGTTCATGATGAATAAATTCTAGTTCCAAGAGTTTTCATCTTTTCTTTTCCGGAGTTCAAATTTTCCTCAGCCATTTCGTCGGAACCTCCATCTAAATCATCACAACGCTCATCTTATTCTTTCATCCTTCATTTTATCTCGTCATCCTTTTGTTACCGGAGTTCTACATGGTGGTTCTTCATGATTTAATTCATTTCTCAAGTGTTCATCAAGATTCTTGTTGGTAGAGTTCAAGTATCTTTTCTTCTCGCGTCTCGAAGTGCAATTAATCCTCTGTATTCTTTTGAAGTGGAGTTTTGCATTTCTTCGTTATTCCCAGATAGTAAAGCATTTTCTTGTGGCATAATTTCACCTCAAGTTTTGAGTTGTTTTGATAAGTCCACATCAAGCTTATTCTTTTCGTTGTTGATTTTTCTCAACAACTCCATTCAATCCTTCCTTCTAAGTTCATTTCATTCCATTCTCTCAATTCTTCCGGAGGCATTGTTCTTCTCATCAAGTGCCATCCCATTTTGTGAAGTTCATGTTCTTGTCCTTCCATTTTCAGTCGGAGTGCTCCGTAAATTCTTTTCAGTCTTATTCATTTCTTATCTTGTCCTAACCGGAGTGGTTTCATAGTCTATCTGATTCCGTGAGCTATCGATTCTCGTCATTCTCGTCGTTCCTCTCTTATTCTCGAGTGCTCTCGATTCTTTGCTTCTTCTCTTGAGTTCTTGTTTCACCTCATCCCTTTTCCCTTCAGTCTCGGTCCTAAGATCTCGGGACGAGATCTCTTGTTAGTGGAGGAGTGTTGTAACGCCCCGGATTTGATGCGCCAGGTGTCCGCCAGTTATTCGCCGTCGTTGCCATGTCATTTGCTTGCGTGTTGCATTTTGTCATGTCATCATGTGCATTTCATTTTGCATACGTGTTCGTCTCATGCATCCGAGCATTTTCCCCATTGTCCGTTTTGCAATCCGGCACTCCTATGCCCTCCGGCGTTCCCCTTTTGTCTCCTGTTGTGAGCGGGTGTTAAACTTTCTCGGAATGGCCCGAGGTTTGCCAAGCGGCCTTGGTATACCACCGGTAGACCGCCTGTCAAGTTTCGTGCCATTCAGAGGTCGTTTGGTACTCCAACGGTTAACCGGGTAACCGTAAAAGCCCCTTTCTCTTTGCAGCCCAACACCCTTCCAAACTGGCCCAAAACCCATCTAAGTCCCCTCCATGCTCTCGGTCGTTCGATCACGATCGTGTGGGCGAAAACCGCTCCTCATTTGGACTCTCCTAGCTCCCTCTACCTATAAAATAGCCCCCTCCCCCGAAATTCACGGATGAAACCACCCCTAACCCTAGCTTCATCCTCATCCCGCAGCCGGACACGTCCGGACCCCGCCGGACATGTCCGCCCATCGCCCCCGTCCCACCGCGTCCCACCATGTGGCTCCGACACCGCCCCCGCGCCGCCAGCCCACCGGGCCCGCCTCCGGCCCGCCCGGCCCGATCCGCCGCCGCCGTTGCCCACGGGACGCCCTTGCGCTCGCGCCGCCGCCCCGAGTGCCGGCGTGCTCTGCAGTCGCACGCCTCCAGCGCCGGCGCCCCCTTGCCGCCTCCTCGCCGCCCGGAGCGCGCCACTCCTCGCCGGTGGCCTCCCCTCCTCTTCAGACCTCGCCGTCCGCCTCCCCATCACCATCTCCGGCGAGCTACTCCGGCGCCTCGAAGTCCATGCCCTCAGCCCCCAGATCCAGATCCAAAACGAGGTTGACTTTCCCCTTCCCCGAAATTCCACTAAGTCCCGAATATTTTGACATTATCATGCCTTGTTCATCATGCCGTATCTCTGCATCCGCAGCTCCGTTTTGTGCATATAATATGTCAAATTGTTCGCCTAGACGAGTACTTCATTTAATTCCATTACATCATGTTCATTTGAGTTCATCTTGATGCCTGAATCATCGTCGCAAGAGTGCTTCATGATGTTGTCTGCTGTCTATTAACAGAACGAGCTCTTTTGTCATTTTTTCCATGATTGATGTGTGCATCCTATGAGGTTGATGTCTACATGTGTTCTGATCTATGCTTTGTCTTCTTTACAGTGGTGTATGCCATGTATTTTTGTGATCAATGTGGTGACTAGCACAAGCATGCAAACTAGGCATCGTGATGTTGCTGATTTTAGTCCCTGTTCTGCTGTTATTTTGATGCCATGTAAACTTGATGCTACAGACAGATCCATGCATATTTTGAGATACTTCATTAAGGGTGTTTTGAACATATGGTTATTGTCTATCCATTCATGCCTCTGGTTGCAATTATGGAGTAGTCTAGCATGTCATTTTCGTGCTCTACTTTTGCCCCAAAATGTTTCCTGGCAGATTGTTTACATGTTATTCAATTTTGCCAAGGTTCCTATAGTTGATCCTTATGTGCTATGAACTTGTTCTTGCCTTGTTTTGTTTCACAAACATCTCTTATTGCTGATGCTATGCTTATCTTCTCATGCAATGACTTGTGGTGAGTGAATCGAGCTTGTTAAGTAGGGTACTTGATGTTGCTGTTTTGCTAGGCTGAATCTGTTATTTCGTGATGCTATGTAAACCTATTGCTACTAGTCATTCTATGCATAATCTGGAGATGTTCACTAAGGGTGTTTTGTTCTACATGTTATGCTCTATCCATCCATGCCCCTGGTAGCATTTATAGCCTGCTGTAGCTTGTTATAATCTTGCTCCAAATTTGCTTAATAATGTTGCTGTCAGCCTGTTAACATTAAGTTCAGTTGTTGCCATGTGTTTTCCTAGTGATCCATGCACCCTATGGACTTGCTCTTGCCATGCTTAGCTTCAAAAACATGTCTTCTTACTGTTGGTTGCCTTGCCATGCTATATATTGCTCTGTGGTGAGTGGTACAAGCTCATCTACATGCCTTCATAATTCTGTTTCTGCCATGTTTGAATATGTATTATAACTTGCCATGTTTACGTGGGTGCCATCATATTTTCTAATCCTTTTTGGCTTATGGTCAGTAAGGGACTTTTGATGTATGCAATTAGTATATTCATGCCATGCCTTTGTTTGCCATTATAAGTTCCTGTAACATGTTATTTGATAGCTCTAAACATTGCAACCTGATGTTATTTTCTGCAAAGTCTGAACTGTTATTATTTGCAATCTTTCCATGTGTGTTTGAGCATGTTCTAGTAGTTTCTGGAGATAGCTCAGTGTTCATGTTTTGTTATGCTTTACCTGTACTTCATGCCCATGTCTTTTGTTTTCATGTTGAGATGTTGTGGCATGTTGATTTGATGCTTGCAATATGCCTAGTTGCTGTTTTGGATAGCTTGTCCTTTAAACTTGTATAGTGTGTGTGTGTGTTTCACCGTTGCTCGGTTTTGAGTGTGCTCTATATGAAACTTGCTTAGTTTTGCATGTAGCTTCATATTATCATGTTGCATCCTTGTTTTGGTGTGTTTGCTTGATGTTTGAATGCATTTTGCATCAATGCCATGTTTAACTTGTTTTGCTCATACTCCCTCCGTTCCTAAATATAAGGTGTATTAGTTTTTCAAAAAGTCAACTGTTGTCTATGTTTGACCAAGTTTATAGCAAAATATATAAAGATTTATAATACTAAATATATAAAATGTAAAAATATAGTTCATGATGAACCTAGTGATAGTGATTTGGTATTCTAGGTATTGATATTTTTGTCTATAAACTTGGTCAAACTTAGAGAAGTTTGACTTTTTGGAAAAATAATACACCTTATATTGAGGAACGGAGGGAGTATCTTCTAGGCCGTAGCTCCGAACTAAATGAACTTTATATGTAACTTGACTAAAATCTCGTGTAGATCATCTTTGTGTATATTAACTTGCTGTTTAACAACTTGAACATAAGGTTTATTCAGATTTGGACCAATTTCGAAATTTGCATATGAGGACTTACCGGAATTGTTATATGTCGTTCCCGGCCTCATTTAAACTTGCTTTGATGTGTTGTTCTTGTTTGCATCATCTCTTGCCATGAGTAGCTTCATGTAGTCTTGTCTTGCATCATGCTTGTTCGTGCATCATGCCTTGTTCATGTGTGGTGTGTTTACTATGCTGTGTGCTTCTTTTCGATAGTTCCTATTTCGTTGCGATCGTGAGGATTCGTTCGTCTATGCTTGGTACTTCTTCATGGCGTCATCTTCTTCATGGACTCGTTCTTCTTCCTTGCGGGATTTCAGGCAAGATGACCGCTACCCTGGATCTCACTACTATCATTGCTATGCTAGTTGCTTCGTTCTATCGCTATGCTGCGCTACCTATCACCTGTTTATCAAGCCTCCCATATTGCCATGAACCTCTAACCTTTGACACCTTTCCTATGCAAACCGTTGTTTGGCTATGTTACCGCTTTGCTCAGCCCTCTTATAGCGTTGCTAGTTGCTGGTGAAGTTGAAGATTGCTCCATGGTGGACAGGATTTTGTTGGGATATCACAATATCTCTTATATTATCATTAATGCATCTATATACTTGGTAAAGGGTGGAAGACTTGGCCTTATGTCTGGTGTTTTGTTCCACTCTTGCCACCCTAGTTTCCGTCATACTGGTGTTATGTTCCCGGATTTTGCGTTCCTTACGCGGTTGGGTGATTTATGGGACCCCCTTGACAGTTCGCTTTGAATAAAACTCCTCCAGCAAGGCCCAACATTGGTTTTACCATTTGCCTCACCACCACCTACCTTTTCCCTTGGGAGTCGCCCTCTCGAGGGTCATCTTTATTTTAGCCCCCCGGGCCAATGCTTGTCTAAGTGTTGGTCCAAACCGAGCGATGTCCAGTGCCCCCTGGGTAACCAGGGTCTATGCCAACCCGTCGTCTTGCTCATCCGGTGTGCCCTGAGAACGAGATATGTGCAGCTCCTATCGGGATTTGTCGGCACATCCGGGCGGCTTTGCTGGTCTTGTTTTACCATTGTTGAAATGTCTTGTAAACCGGGATTCCGAGTCTGATCGGGTCTTCTTGGGAGAAGGTATATCCTAAGTTGATCGCGAGAGCTTATCATGGGCTAAGTTGGGACAACCCTGCAGGGTATAAACTTTCGAAAGCCGTTGGGTGATTTATGGGACCCCCTTGGCAGTTCGCTTTGAATAAAACTCCTCCAGCAAGGCCCAACATTGGTTTTACCATTTGCCTCACCACCGCCTAACTTTTCCCTCGGGAGTCGCCCTTTCGAGGGTCATCTTTATTTTAGCCCCCCGGGCCAATGCGTGTCTAAGTGTTGGTCCAAACTGAGCGATGTCCGGCGCCCCCGGGCAACCAGGGTCTATGCTAACCCGTCGTATTGCTCATCTGGTGTGCCCTGAGAACGAGATATGTGCAGCTCCTATCCGGATTTGTCGGCACATCCGTGTGGCTTTGCTGGTCTTGTTTTACCATTGTCGAAATGTCTTGTAAACCGGGATTCCGAGTCTGATCGGGTCTTCCTGGGAGAAGGTATATCCTTCGTTGATCGCGAGAGCTTATCATGGGCTAAGTTGGGACACCCCTGCAGGGTATAAAATTTCGAAAGCCGTGCCCGCGGTTATGGGCAGATGGGAATTTGTTAATGTCCGGTTGTAGATAACTTGACACCAGATCCGAATTAAAACGCATCAACCGTGTGTGTAGCCGTGATGGTCTCTTTTCGGCGGAGTCCGGGAAGTGAACACGGTCTTTGGGTTATGTTTGACGTAAGTAGGAGTTCAGGATCACTTCTTGATGATTGCTAGTTTCACGACCGTTCCTTTTGCTCTCTTCTCGCTCTTATTTGCGTATGTTAGCCACCATATATGCTTAGTCGCTGCTGCAACCTCACCACTTTACCCCTTCCTTTCCCATTAATCTTTGCTAGTCTTGATACCCATGGTAATGGGATTGCTGAGTCCTCGTGGCTCACAGATTACTACAACAACAGTTGCAGGTACAGGTTTTTGCGATGATCATGACGCAAGAGCGATGTTTGCTTGTCTTGGAGTTCTTCTTCTGCTTCTTCTTCGATCAGGGGATAGGTTCCAGGTCGGCAGCCTGGGCTAGCAGGGTGGATGTCGTTTGAGTTTCTGTTTGTGTTTCATCCGTAGTCGGATGATGCTCTTATGTATTGTGATGTTGTATTCGAGTGGCATTGTATGCCTTATGTATGTACCCCCATCTATTATGTAATGTTGATGTAATGATATCCACCTTGCAAAAAGCGTTTCAGTATGCGGGTCTATCCTTGGTGGGACCTTTGAGTTCCTTTTGGATAGGGTCGCATATTGGGCGTGACACCCCCAGCGCCTCATTTGACCGTGTTGACTACGGTCAACGCGAGTACTGTTCACCCCCCTTCCACTGACCTGTGGGCCCCTGCGCTTAATTAAGATAATTAAGTTTTCCTACTAATCTGCTAATTAGAATACTCACTGACACATGGGGCCCACGCCCCTGATTAACCCTGTGAGTTTAATTAATCCACTATTAACCCACAGAGGCTGACATGTAGGTCCCGATGGCCCCACTGGTCAGGTTTGACTTGGTCAGCTTCTCAGTTGACTGCTGACATCATCAACGCGTCATGCTGACGTCATATTCCTTTTTCTGCTATTTCTGTTATTTTAAATAATTCCGGAATATGTTTTAAACTTGCAAAAATCATAGTAATTAAACCGTAACTCCGATGAAAATGTTTTATATGCGAAGGTTACTCAGAAAAACGAGACGAATCCGTATACGCAGTCCGTTCATCTGTCACATGCCCCTAGTAGGCTGAACATGGAACATTCCCCCTCCGGTCATCTGTCTGACATAGGTCCAGAACCGGGAATACATTCCCGGTTGAATTCTCCCTTCACCTTATCGTGTAGCCATATGTTAGGTCACACCCGACACAGCTTATTGCCACGTTATGCTTTGTGATGCTATGTTTGCTGTATATTTACTATTTATTCCCCCTCTTCTCTCTGGTAGACCCCGAGACCGATGCTGCCCCTGTGATCGACTACGTCGACGACGACCCCTCCTTGCCAGAGCAACCAGGCAAGCCCCCCTTTGATCATCCTAATATCGCCCATTCCATTCCCTCATGCTTGCATTAGATTTTTCTACTGTAATTGATTGCTCCTATTCTGGTGCATAGCCTGCTTTTGTAACCTGCTTATTGTTACCTTACACGCTTATCCTAAACTGCTTAGTATAGGTTGGTTAGTGATCCATCAGTGACCCCCCACCTTGTCCTTGGTGCCTCTGCTTCATCATCGAAGACCCGATCAATGGGATCAAAGACCAGGCCCCGGCACCGCACATCACTTCCCCTTAGTTGCTCAACACTACTGGGTTACTATCGAGTGCCGAGGGTGAGGCCTCATCAGCACTTCTGATGTTAACCCTGTAGTTTAGCTATTTGGTCGTGGTCATCAAGGGTGATTTCCTCTTTAACCACTTCCGATACGACTTTGTCGTGCAACCCCTCAAGTGTGGAGCTTGAGGGTGGTCCCTCTTACGTTCACCTTGATGATTACATCGAGTGGAACTCACCGGGGGTGATTCCTCGGGTTTTCCCCTTGATGTTTGGACACACGGATACTTGGACCTTACAACTGTTACTTGAAAAGGCGGGTCGACCCTGAGGGGTACCCGCGAGTGATGTGGAGACGGTTTGACCTGGAAGGTGCCCGCGAGATACTTACGAGGCGTGGACGGGCATTCCTAGCCCTTGCTGCAAGTCCTCGAGATGGGGCAACGGGGTCACATATTTCGTGAGTCTCTTCTTGTTACCGCGTGCTCCTAATCCACTACGATTTGGATATTTGATCCGAGGGGCCTCTGGCCTGATAGCACTAACCATCACGTGGGCATAGTATGGGCGTTCTGCGTCGTATGCATTAGCCGAAGCTTAATAGATGTCAGTGACTGAGCGGCGCGTGCCGGGTTGGACTAGTAAGCACCTACCTTTTTGAAGGAGGTAGCTAGGTCTGCTCACCGGCTGCCCATGCAACGTGCAGGAGTTCCTGGGGCGATGGCCCATGACCCCTGGGGGCATAGGTTTAGTCCGGTGTGCTGACCTCTCTATTAAGCCTAGGTCGGGTTGCGACGTATTGTTTGGCCGAGGCCGGGCATGACCCAGGAAAGTGTGTCCGGCCGGAGTTAATCGAGCGTGGTGGGTAAGTTGGTGCACCCCTGCAGGGAAGAAAACATCTATCGATAGCCTGTCCTATGGTAACGGACACTTGGAGTTGTATCCTAGTCGATACAACTAGAACTATATACTTGTGATGAGAAATGGATTGTGATGAGAAATGGATAGTATGGCTCTGGGATTGCTTTCTCGCAGGGAGTCGAGAAAGGATCTCTGGCCGAGGTTGATGTCACTACTACTACTTTACCTTATGCTACTCTTATCTCTTGTGATGCTGCAAGATGCTTGGAGCTGCTTGAAGATGCTAGTCTTCGATAGGCTAGGCTTTACCCTTCTCTTCTGGCATTCTGCAGTCTAGTACACAAATACAGCCCATTTCATTAATACCGATGCATATGTAGTATAGATCCTTGCTTGCGAGTACTTTGGATGAGTACTCACGGTTGCCTTGCTCCCCTTTTCCCTCTTTCTTCTTCTTTCCAGTTGTCGCAACCAGATGGTGGGGCCCAGGATCCAGATGCCACCTTCGACGATGACTGCTACTACACTGAGTGTGCCTACTACTACATGGAGGCCGCTGACGACTAGGAGTAGTTAGGAGGCTCCCAGTCAGGAGGCCTTGCCTTTTCGATCAATGTTACTTTTATGCTAGCCTTCTTAAGGCAAACTTGTCTAACTCATGTCTATACTCAGATATTGTTGCTTCCGCTGACTCTTGTGTATTCGAGCTTATGTATTCGAGCCCTCGAGGCCCCTGGCTTGTAATATAAAGCTTGTATTATTTTAATTTATGTCTAGAGTTGTGTTGTGATATCTTCCCGTGAGTCCCTGATCTTGATCGTACACATTTGCGTGTATGATTAGTGTACGGTCAAAATGGGGCCGTCACAAGTTGGTATCAGAGCCGACTGCCTGTAGGTAGCCCCATTTCCAACTCCTTGGCCGAAGTCGAGTCTAGTCACTACAAAAACTTTTACTAACATTGGTTGTGTGTCTTACGGGCCCATGTCACCATTGGATGGTATTAGGATCTTTTATTCCTCGTCTATACTCTAGGACTCTGATCTGTCGTCTATTCGGGTTAAACATTTTACTAACTCTGCATTAGGATCTCGTACCCACTTCCTCCCGGAGAGCCCCGACATTATCAATGATCACTTGGATCGCTAGAAGATTCTGCGTATACTCCTCAATGTTTCTCGAGACCCTGTGCCAACTACCTTGCAGTTCCTGACCATCGATAATCCCCCTAAATAACATCCTTGCCGCTTGTACCTTCATCCCTAGTTTCTCCTATTATTACAAGATACCACTAGTACTCTCCGTTGTTCTGAGAATCCTTTGTGCCTTCTGCTTTGCAGCTTCTTTTTGAACTGTGGATAATTCACTTAACCGGGGTTCGTTCATCCCCAGTTGTTCATTTGCTTTCAAAATACCCGAAAAAGCTATCTGATTTTTCAAAAATCCTCTGCAGCCTATTGCTTTTGATTCTCATTGCCTGCTTGCATTAGGATTAATTCCACATGTCTATCAATATTCTTTAAAATTCTTTGTGATTGTCATTCTGTTCCTATGGATTCAGCGAGTGTGCGAATACTCGCAATCATCAAATGATCCTTGGAAATTTTCTTTCGGGATCAGTCATCATTCCAGATATGAGCTGGTTCTTGCCCAATCCAGATTTGATCGGGTGCAACTCTAAGTCTATTCAACTTACTTATCTTTTGATTAGAGCGTCTGCTTCTGATCCTCCATTTTGAAATCATAATTCCTTTGTTATTTAAACTTTGAATTAGTCAGTTGTTTCTATAATCTCATCTCATTGCATTCTTTCTTCATCTGATTGGGTACCGATACCCACATCAGCTCCTTTATGGGTCATCAGATCCTTTGTTGGACTAGCATCCGACAACGTCCTTCATATTTAATCACCTTGTGAATTCTTCCCTGATACATAATGCCTTTGGTAAATTGTATCTTATGCTTTTGTCAATCTTGATCTGCTTCAAGCATGTGTTAGTCGGTCCTGAAGTTTGTGGTAATTGTTCCTAAGATGCACCGATAGGTTGAACCAACGCCTTCCCTAATCTGTGTGAGCCCGAAAGTTTTCACAGGTCATACTTATCTGGTATTGCACCAGTTAAAACTTTCATCAATTAATGCCATATTTGGAAAACGAGAAGTGAATGGAAGGTTATACATTGAAGAAGTGGGAGTCGACCTTGAACTTTGTGTTCATGCCCATGGACACGATGTGGAACTTATCATGTAAGCTTCTTGTAATAATAACCATTTCCTTGATATAATATCATCTGGTCTCAGTGAATTGATCCTTCGCAACCGTGGTTCTGACCATGAATGTTCTGCTTTGGTACCATTTCTTGGACAAGGTAAATCACTTGTCTTCTGCAGGTCAATATGCCCGCCCAACCTCTATTATGATCTACCTTCGAGTATTACCCCTAGTATCTCGAGGATATCATGCCATTGCACTACATCTTATGAACTTCCGATGGAGTACTACCTTATCCTGTCTTTATCACTTCATGGGTTCTGGGTTGTTTGTATGGTAAGTGAATCGATTCCGCACTCTGATTCAATAACTCTAAGTAATTTTTGTTGCTTACGAGTTTAATAATCCTTCAAGTCATTCCTAACATGATCGGCTATATCATTATCGTGCCAAATTTTAACTGTGCTACCTGGTCCTTCTTTCCGAAGCACAATTTTTGATGATGAGCTAAGCTTACATTGATTTTTCCTTGTCATATCATTTCTCCTTGAACAACAAGCTTGGTTTTGAGTTTGCGTTCTACCCGTGGTTCCAATAACTTTTTGCTTCATCATTCCTTTGACTTGATGTCATCGTCGATCGATTACATCTTCCTGAAATCTCTCGACAATTGTGTCGTGCTCGTCAACATTCTGAGCTCTTCAACATATCAATCGAATTTGTGATGAGAACTACCATCCTTGACCCTTGATGAATTGAGTTATCATTGACAACTCCCTTGTCTTCTTTCCAACACACGTTGATCATGTATTGGCTATACCTTGGACTCCTTGCTATTCCTGCAATTGTTCCTTGAGTATTTCTTGTGATCTTCAACTCCAACCCCTACTTGTAACACCATGTTAATGCTACCTCGAAGCATGACTGAGATATTCCATATATCAACAAGAACATTGGAAGCACATTGTCGAATTTTACTTGATCTATTATCCAAGCACCATTGTATGGGTAATATCATGATTCTTCCCTCGCCCCGTTACCTAAATGCTTTTGAATTTGCTATCATATCATGTATATCTGGCTCCGCTTCCCCATGGGAAGGATATACTCCCAATCCTGGTGTGTAAACACATTTTCCTTTCCAATGTTCTGATTAATCTAATGATCACCTTTTCTTTTCCATTGTTTTGTTTAACCTTTCTGGTGGTTTATGAGATCTAAACAGTAATAATTCCCTGCTTATGAAAACACCTCGGTGTACAATTTGTCAGTAAGACCTTGTTTTTATTGTTGTTGACATTCCGGTAACCATCGATGGAGGAGAACTTTGCCTCTTGGTCCGCCTCGTTCAATGAGCAGGAAAATAGTTCTCTCCATCCCTCGCCCTTAGTACCAATGTTGTTGACAACATAACTAACAGTCTATCATCTGACATGCCTTACTATCGGCCCCCTTTCTACTTTTAACCCACATGGTGGGCTCATAACCCACAGTTCCACAGGATCGAAACCTGACCCTCCTGTATATCTTTGATTCCGAAATAATTCTTGCATTTGGCTTCGTATCATGTCACGAGCCACCTTTTGAGAGATGATATGTTCCTGATGCTCTGAACCCCTTCCTCACACTCTGTTCAGGTATCAATCGTTTGCCCATTCACTTGAATCTTCCTATTGTACCTTCATACTTTGCTCTCGATGTTAATTAAGTTTCAACTCGAGAGATACTTCTGCCTCATTCCCTGAATTGTTCACCAGATAATTAACCCTATAAGGGTCAGTTCTCCCAAAGTTACTCTTTACTTCACCACTTAAATCCCGGGACGAGATTTCTTGTAGTGGAGGAGATTTGTAACACCCCTAGTGTCATGCTACAGTAATCCCCTGTTAATGGTGCCAGGTCACCATGCTTACTGAGCTAATTATTACTTGATGATAAATCAAAGTCAAATTCACCTTCAAATTATGAGTGAAATTAAAAATTTCTCAAACATGCAAACTAAAATGTTCATTAAATAGAAAATAATTCATAACTAATTATCTTCAGAAAAACAACATCACCAAAATTCATTATGTGACTCAAACAACATGAAACAACATCAAGACAGAAATTTAAAGTGCCATATCATTTATTAAAAATTCAAATGAAATCATTTTGGCTCCAAACCATTTTTGGCAGTGGTAAATATTGCACTATAATTGTTGAGCTAAGTCACATATTTTACAAAACTCTAATGGTGGCTAAGCAATTTGCAAAACAGAAATAAATCAAAAAAATAAAAGGAAAGGAAAGCAGAGGGAAGAGAGAGAAAAGAGCCCCTGGCCTCTCCCTAGGCCTCGGCCCACCTAGCCTGCCCACGCCGCTGGGGGGATAAGACCAACTCTCCCCCTCGGCCTCGTCAGCACCTGGGATCTTTTCCCTTCCCCCTCGCTCGTTCCCCCTCCCTCACGCGCTCGCTCCTCCCGAGCGCCACCGTCGCCGTGCGCTGGTCGATCTCGCGGCCACCGGGCCTCTTCGGCCTCACCGGCCTGTCCTGGAGCTCCAGCATCGTCGTCATCTTCGTCTGGTGCCACTGGACCGTGCCGGGGGCCACCGGAGCACCCGCCATGACTCCTTCTTCCTCCTATGCTCCGCCGTCACCGTGCTGCATCACCACCATGGCCACCGTCACTGTCTTGCCTCGCCGACAGGTCCTTCCGCCCCATCATCGACCATTGATCCTTCTCCAACCACGAGCTAGATCTCGGTGCCACCTGACCAACTGGATCGATGCCGTCTTCTCCGTTCGGTCGCCGCGTCTTCTCCGACGAACGTCGCCGTTCTGCTGCTACTAAACCCTCGCCGAGCCTTTCTTGACCTCCACGGTGAGCAGACGATCGAAACCCCTATCCTCTCCCTCCTTTCCGTGTCGTAGCTCGCGTACCCGCCATGGCTGAGTCCGTCGCTGCCTGGCAAGTCGCCACCACGTCTCCGGCGACCAAATGGCCTTAGGACCGCGTCCATCGACCTCACACACGTACGTAGAGTGCATCTGTCCTTTTTGCTTTGAACCCTAACGCACGACATCGCCGTTTTCACTAACACCCGTAGAGCTCCGCCGCTGACCTAGCCGCCGACGAAGATTCCGGCCGTTACGGCCCGCGCCACCACCATGGTTCGATGCGGCCCAGCCTCACCATTCGAACGCGCCCTCGGCCCCTCGCACGTTCGGAACCAAGCCCCGTAGCGCGATTCCGATGCTCTCCGGCGATCTCGCCACCACAGGAGGCTCACCAGAACTCCTCCAGCGCCGCCGTTGACCTGGCAAGCATGGGGCCCACCCCTATGAGGCTGACCATGGCCCCCAGCTCTTGAGTTGACCGTGTTGACTACGGTCAACGCGGGCATTGTTCACCCCCCTGCCACTGACTTGTGGGTCCTTGCACTTAATTAAGATAATTAAGTTTTCATACTAATCTGCTAATTAGAATACTCACTGAACCATGGGGCCCACGCCCCTGATTAACCCTGTGAGTTTAATTAATCCATTGTTAACCCACAGAGGCTAACATGTGGGTCCCGATGACCCCACTGGTCAGGTTTGACTTGGTCAGCTACTGTGTTGACTGCTGACGCCATCAACGCATCAAGCTGACGTCATATTCCTTTTCTAATATTTCTGATAATTTAAATAATTCCATAATATGTTTTAAACTTGCAAAAATCATAGTAATTAAACCGTAACTAGGATGAAAATGTTTTATATATGAAAGTTGCTCAGAAAAATGAGACGAATCCGAATACTCTGTCCGTTCATCTGTCACATTCCGGTCATCTGTCTGACACACGTCCGGAACCGGGAATACATTCCCGGTTGAATTCCCCCTTCACCTATATCGTGTAGCCATACGTTAGGTCACACCCGACACAGCTTATTGCCACATTATGCTTTGTGATGGTATGTTTGCTTTGTATTTACTGTTTCTTCCCCCTCTTCTCTTTGGTAGACCCCGAGACCGATGCTGCCCCTGTGATCGACTAGGTCGACGACGACCCCTCCTTGCCAGAGCAATCAGGCAAGCCCCCCCCCCCTTTGATCATCCTGATATCGCCCATTCCATTCCCTCATGCTTGCATTAGATTTTGCTACTGTAATTGATTGCTCCTATTCTGACGCATAGCCTACTTTTGTAACCTGCTTATTGTTACCTTACCTGCTTATCCTAAACTTCTTAGTATAGGTTGGTTAGTGATCCATCATTGACCCCCCCACCTTGTCCTTGTTGCCCCTGCTTCATCATCGAAGACCCGATCAACGGGATCGAAGACCAGGACCCAGCACCGCTCATCACTTCCCCTTAGTTGCTCAACACTACTGGGTTACTATCGAGTGCCGAGGGTGAGGCCTTATCAGCACTTCTGATGTTAACCCTGTAGTGTAGCTATTTGGTCGTGGTCATCGAGGGTGATTTCCTCTTTAACCACTTCCAATACGACTCTGTCGTGCAACCCCTCAAGTGTGGACCTTGAGGGTGGTCCCTCTTACGTTCACCTTGATGATTACATCGAGTGGAATTCACCGGGGGTGATTCCTCGGGTTTTCCCTGATGTTTGGACACACGGATACTTGGACCTTACAAATGTTACTTGAAAAGGCGGGTCGACGCTGAGGGGTACCCGCGAGTGATGTGGAGACGGGTTGACCTGGAAGGAGCCCGCGAGATACTTACGAGGCGTGGCCGGGCATTCCTAGCCCTTGCTGCAAGTCCTCGAGACGGGGCAACAGGGTCACATCTTTCATGAGTCTCTGCTTGTTACCGCGTGCTCCGAATCCACTACGATTTGGATATTTGATCCGAGGGGCCTCTGGCCTGATAGCACTAACCATCACGTGGGCATAGTATGGGCGTTCTGCATCGTATGCATTAGCCGAAGCTTAATAGACGTCAGCGACTGAGCGGCATGTGCCTGGTTGGACTGGTAAGCACCTGCCTTTTTGAAGGAGGTAGCTAGGTCTGCTCACCGGCCGCCCACGCAACGTGCAGGAGTTCCTGGGGCGATGGCCCATGACCCTTGGGGCATAGGTTTAGTCCGGCGTGCTGACCTCTCTATTAAGCCTAGGTCGGGTTGCGACGTATTGTTTGGCCGAGGCCGGGCATGACCCAGGAAAGTGTGTCCGGCCGAAGTTAATCGAGCATGGTGGGTAAGTTGGTGCACCCCTGCAGGGAAGAAAACATCTATCGATAGCCTGTCCTATGGTAACGGACACTTGGAGTTGTATCGCGATCGATACAACTAGAACTAGATACTTGTGATGAGAAATGGATAGTATGGCTCTAGGATTGCTTTCTCGCAGGGAGTCGAGAAAGGATCTCTGGCCGAGGTTGATGTCACTACTACTACTTTACCTTATGCTACTCTTATCTCTTCTGATGCTAAAAGATGCTTGGAGCTGCTTGAAGATGCTAGTCTTTGATAGGCTAGGCTTTCCCCTTCTGTTCTGGCATTCTGCAGTCCAGTCCACAAATACATCCCATTTCATTGATACCGATGCATATGTAGTGTAGATCCTTACTTGCGAGTTCTTTGGATGAGTACTCACGGTTGCCTTGCTCCCCTTTTCCCTCTTTCTTCTTCTTTCCGGTTGTCCCAACCAGATGGTGGAGCCCAGGATCCAGACGCCACCTTCGACGACGACTGCTACAACACTGAGGGTGCCTACTACTACATGGAGGCTGCTGACGACTAGGAGTAGTTAGGAGGCTCCCAGGTAGGAGGCCTTGCCTTTTCGATCGATGTTACTTTTATGCTAGCCTTGGCAAACTTGTCTAACTCATGTCTGTACTCAGATATTGTTGCTTCCGCTGACTCTTGTGTATTCGAGCTTATGTATTTGAGCCCTCGAGGCCCCTGGCTTGTAATATAAAGCTTGTATTATTTTAATTTGTGTCTAGAGTTGTGTTGTGATATCTTCCCGTGAGTCCCTGATCTTGATTGTACACATTTGCGTGTATGATTAGTGTACGATCAAAACGAGGGCATCACACCTTCTATTTCAGAATTGGTTTTGTCAGTGAGGGAGTACAAGTGTACTAGTAAAAAAATAGCATTATTTTCTCATGGCAATCGCAAAATAGAGATGAACACATGCATTAAATATCATTCTTACCTAAAGGAAGGTTATGGCGCCAATAAGGATGATGAGGATTGGAACACAAATCTCCCTTTGTGCAGTTCCACCGAAATGAACCAACTGTTCCATTATGACATTCCAGTTAAACGACACAAAAGTCACTTCTTTTAAGAAGAGTTTTGTGCAGTGCACCAACAGGTCACAACAGCAACTAGGTGAAATGGATATCCCTGTTTGCACAAAAAGCTACAGAGGAAACAGTCAGAGTCTCAAACAATTACAGGCAAAAACATTTGGCTAAACTTGTCATGGCTTATAATATTGGCATGGATTCATTTTACCAGGGGCATTAGATTAAGAACATCTAAATATTTGGTATAAGGGCTTGGGACAGTGGGTGCACCAGTAGTCCAGCACCATGTACCTAAACATGGGCATAAAGGGGTGATTCATAGTTTGTTACCCCGAGAAACAAACATCCAAGAAACATATCTGGGTTGGTCCCATTTTTGTTCACTCTAGCCACATACTCCTATGTGTGGATAGAAAATCTAGTCCTGGTCATACCACTGTGTACAACATTACCCCTATATTTCCCTTTTCGACCAAGAGACCGGTTGGATGACCAGTCTGTACTACTTTCACCCCCTTTTCTTCCTGTTTGTACCAAGTCTGATGTACATACTAAATTCCCCCACCCCCACTTTATTTCTTGTTTGAACCAAGTACAAGATTCGACTCCATGAAGTAGCTTTTCCTCTAACAATAGAAAAAAGGTGACGTTGGACCATCCGATCAAGAGGGGCTGAGAGGTAGAAAATGATGCACATGCAGCGACGTAGTGAGCTGGGGAAGTAGAGCTAAGGCGGTTTCGAAAGAAGATATACCTGAAGGTCGTCGGGATGTGGATAGGTCGGCGGCGGGAGGCCGGATCCACCCACACTGGGGCAACGACGAAGGGATCGGAGGACCTCCCGCGCTGGCGTTCGGCCAGAGATAGCGGTGCGACCGGCAGTGGGTCACCTCCCTCGTCGTTGATGACAACCTAAACGCTGCCCCTCCTCCCCTTCACTAGCGGAGGGGGATACATCCGGATCTGTAACCAGCGGTGAGGATAGAAAGATAGTGTTTTTTGAAGGGAGAAAGACAGTGTTACCACCCCTATCTTGTTTAGATCTGGAGAGGAGGAGAGTGTGTGAATAGAGCAGCCCTAGCAAGCAAGCGCGGAGGCTACGGCCTATATATACATAGTGGGGTAGTTTTCCTTTTTCACTCCATCAAAACAATCGTTTAAAATTGTGTACTACGTGCCAGGTCGTCGTTTTATTAGTTGTTGATTGTTTTTTGAGATAGCTACCCACTTGTTCCAAGTGGTGTTACTGTGTGCCAGGTCTCGCTTTGTATCATTCAAGTCTGGTACAAGTCCCTCCATTAAATGAACAACCACCCCCTCGTAAAAATTGTGAACAAGCCCATGGCTAAAATTATCGGAAACGTGGGTTGCCCCAACATGCATTATTATTTATATTTTCTACTCCCTCTGTTCCTAAATATAAGTCTTTTTTATTAGCCACACCTAAGACAAGAATTTTTTTATTAGCAGTGAACCCCACATGTCATAGACACAAAAAGTGTGGCAAGATTCCCTTAGGCAAGCCAAAGTGTGTCTAACAATTTGGGCAACTCAAGTTAGGCAAGTGTAGCAAGTGTGGGAAAATAATGTGGCAACATAAGACAAACATAGTCACAATCCAAACAACCCCGTAATTTTTTGTGACATGCATGAAAATTTGGTTAGTTCAATTTATAGTCAAAATTTGGCAAGGTGCATCAAATCAACACATGCAAGTATCAAAAGGAAAGTCACTGCATGCATGCATGTGTTGTACTCCCTCCGTTTCCAAATATAAGTCTTTTTAGAGATTGCAACAAGTGACTACATACGAAGCAAAATATGTCTACATACATCTGTATGTTGTAGTCCATTTGTAATGTGTAAAAAGACTCGTACAAGACCGATAATTTTGATTACTACAATGCCCTCTCCCTCGTGGACTGAGCTCTGGTGCCTTAACTGCACCTGCCTTTGGCTGCATGATAGGTGGGCCAACCACCTGTTGGGCCCACCTGTCATAGACGCAAAGGCAGGAGTAGTAAGTCAATGAAGCTGCGTCCCTCCCTCGTGCATGAGCGTGGTGGCTGACAGGACTAGTAGAAGCTTTTGCTACACGCTATCCCTCCCGCACGAGGTGGATAGACATGTAGCAGTGGATTCGATACTATAGAAGTAGGAGTAACATCATTGTTCGTCTTCTCGAAGAGGCGAAGAGCCAAGCGCAACCCAAACGTGGCAGTTGTGAACCCTCGCGTGGCAGTCTTTGTGTAGGGGTGGGGCATGGTGCGGTGCCTTGGAGCACACATATAGCCAGGCTCTTGCATGAGACAAAATTGCTATTTGAGCCCACTATCGTACTACTAGTACATGCTAGTATAGCCGTGTAAAACGGAAAGGAGTATTTGCCTTTCTAGAGATTTCAACAAGTGACTAGACTACACCGCGTGCAGTACTCCCCCTCCCCTTCCGGTTTATAGGGCTCAAATCTCAAATCTCATCAACCAAGGCATTTTGCGATTGGAGGAATGTATCTCGTATACTTTACAAAACTACCCTAAGTAAACTCATGCATTAATTACATAGTTCTCTTGTTTTCCTCTCCGCCTTGGTTGCGGTGCACAATATTGAGCACTCCTATATGACTACCCGCTCTATCTACATGCGGGACATCAAAGCATCCGGGCCTGCGTGCCATCCACGAAATCACAGCGAGGTGCTACAGTCGAGACTCACCGGTCACCCCGGTGTGGCCGTTATGACCCGTCATATCACAAAACCCACACCTTTACCAGCAATGGTAAAGTGGCCTAGAAGTTGGACTGAACGAAAGCAACCATCATTTCACTAGAACGCTCGTTGAAGCCCTTTCTCTCCATTCTTGAAGAAAACCTCACTCCAGGCTACTCACTTCTGCCATTTTTCTTCTGTACCGACAAAGGAAAGGTGGGCGAATAAGTGATGCTACTATATTTTCATTCCAAGAATCTTCTTTTTGCGAAGCACCGACCGATTCTCACAGCCTATTCTTTTCCCGTTTTCATTGTGATTGTGGTTTCCTTTCGATTGCTTTTTGTTTGTCATTTCATTGATGGATCCTGGAGCACTAGGCAAAGAGTTGGCGACGGACAACCCACTGGAGACAATGATCTCCAGGAAGCGAGCACCGACCAACGAGTTGACCATGTTGGCGGGCCAACCCATGGAGATGAAGAACTCCAAGAAACAAGCACTGTCCAAAGAGTTGATGACGTTGGCGAATGAACTCCTCAAAGAAAGTTGGAAGAACAGCAAGGGCCCCATCGTGCCTACCCCAGAAATTCTGATGGCCACCTATGCGAGGCTCAAGGCTGAGTTTGAGGAGATAGTCGCCATTGAGAAGCAGTATTCCCCTGGCAAGGTGATGGCCCCCATCGAGGACGAGGAGATGGCCCCCAGAGGGATGGGACCCCCCGGTAAGCTGCACAAGGTAAAAAATAATGGCTTATTACCATAGTTCTGGTTTTTGATTATTTGCAATGTGCTTGCTAATATGTTAAGGTTGTGCAGGTGCCAGTGGACGTCCTTGATGATTCTAATGTCGCGGCCCGTCCTGTGGACAACGCCCCAGAGATCGTTTTTGATGTCACGGTCTGTCCTGTTGGCATCGCCCCAGAGATCGATTCCAATGCCGCTGTCCATCCCGTGGACATCGCCCCAGAGAACGATTCTGATGTCGCGGTCAGTCCTGTGGACATCTCCCCAGAGATCGATTCCCATGCCGCTGTTCGTGCTGTGGTCATTGCCGAGAGATCGATGACAAGAAATAGTTGGTCATGCTAATCCTTCAGGGTAGTTTGCATTGCCCTATGTTTAATTACCAGAATGATACATGTTATCAAACCATCTTAGGGATAGTGCACTGTCTTGTGTGGGTGGTACTTGCTACTTTTGTTTGATAGGGAATCATGCGAACCCTCTCCGAGTTATGGAAACAGATGTATCCTCACTAGATTTTGATGTAATATATGGCATGCTTAGATGTAAGTTTGAACTGTTTATCGTATCAGCAAGGCTTGTTTGATGATTCTTGGTGTTAGTAAGCTAGCTACTGTGCGAGCTATAGTACTTGCAAAACACTCACCGAAGAGAAACGTTGGGGCTGATGAGCTCGTGGTACGCTTATACTTATCCGTCGTCAATCGGCCAATAGCCCAAGCTCCTAAAATTGTAGGCTTAGTCGACATGGATACATTCAGGCCTCACTTGGTTCATAGGGTAGGAAAATCGTAGCAAAAGTACAGAGACGTATAACACAAAATCATAGCAGTACAGAGACGTACTCCCTCTATTCCAAAATAGATGACCTATAGGCGGGCTAGTTTGGCCTAGTGGTTTTTTTAGGATGGCCTAGTGGGTTTCAGTGATATGACGTGGTACAATGCCGTCCAATCTTTGCGTGTGGTAGCAGTATTGCGGGTACAGTAAGTTTTGTTGAAGAAGAGGAATTCAATGAAGTCATGATGGTTCCTTCGTCCGACCAACTTACAGTGGGAAAGGTTGGGCCTACGATACGATCGGGGTAGACCAAGATAATTTTGTGCATGGCAGGTGGACCAGGATGGTCGACGTCCCACATGTCGGAGAATGAAAGTATTCTTTCCGATATAGAGGACGAGCAATGAGTATTCATTGTTAATTTTTGATGAAAGCTATTGTCTCCACTGTTACGACGGAGGAGTGTGAAACACGGCAGCCCAGTGAACTTGGCATGTGCGCCACTCCCTCCTTCCTCATGTAATACTACCATACTGTTGACTATAAGGTTGGCTATAAGGTTACAACTTTTTCTCACTTTCTCTCTATCTATTTCCTCTCAAATGTTTTTTACCTTTATTTTTTTAGACACAATTGTTTTTTATGCCTCTTTTTTTAGAACTATTTTTTTATACCTAGGAGCACGTGTAAAGACGGGCTCTTGCAGAGCCCACTCATTGACTTTGTCAATGCCTCTCTCTCCTCCACATAAGCGGGCTTATAGCCCAGTATTTTACTGGTACTATTTGCTATGCATGCATGCGGCGGGCAGCTTGCGTATGAGGGGCTAGGGCGATCAGAAGCGGGCTTGGAAGTGGTCCGGACTCCCGCATGGCCCACCTCACATTATCACCATATATTTCTTGGAGTTCGTGCGTGGCAGGCGGGCGATCTCCTCTCCCTCCCCCATCTCTCTCTTCTCAGCCGACGCCCGCCGAGTGATTAGATTTCGGCTATCGACGGTTTATTCAATTGCAGTCCCACATGTCAGTGAAATTGCAAGACAACGCGTGTCCCCTCTGGTGAGCGGCGTGCGAGCTGGACTGTCGGGGGTGCAACGCATACGAGTCGTAAGTGTGCCGCCTTTTCCTTTAGAACTTGCAAAGCGTAACATTTTCATGCGATCGATCGACAGAAATCCAGAACAAAATGACGAGGGCAGTGCTTTCCCACTCGTTAGGCGGGCTAGTTTGAGTGATATAACGTGCTATAGTGCCATCCACTTGCTCCATTTTTATGTAGGCAAGAGTTTACACTCTTACGTGGGAGGAATGCGAAACACCGCGGATCTGATTTTGATCGAGGGATAATTGTTCCCTGCCAAATAATGGAGCACTATTAGCGTTTATAGCATGATAGTTAGGGCATCTCCAGCGCTGGCCCACAAATTTACACCGACATCTGTCCGAGGACAATGATGGATTCCATCCGATGCTATTGGTGAAGAGAGTGGAGAGGGGGAGGCCCTGGTGGCGTTGGAATGAATGAGACAGAGGCGGTGGTCGTGGTTGCCGGAGAAGAAGAAGATGACCATTTCTGGTCTTTCTGCTACTACGGGAGGATCAGTGAGGGAGTGAGAGAGGTGGTATGAGTTGCTCGAGGGCCTGGATGAGCTCGGGGGCCCCTTAAATAGGCGAGCAATGGCGGTTCCGCGGCGACCGAGGATAAGATCACTGGCGACCGCCATTCTGTAGCAGTAGGGGGACGTGGCGGCGACGAGCGCTTGCGGACAAGCTTGCGGATGAGCTTGAGCTGCTCCAGGGGGCAGCTGGCGAGCGCTAGTGGCTCGGGCGGCGCCGTCCGAGCAGGAGTTGTCGGGGCGGCAGTGGCGGCTTGCATCGGTGCCGCTGTAGGGCGCTAGGAGAGGGCCAGGGCGGCTCTGCAGCGAGGGAGGAGTCGGGGCGCTGGCTGTGAGTGGGGAGGGGCCAGAACGGGCGCGGGGGAGGCGGCAGCGGGACACGGCGACCCGTGCGCACGCATGTGCAAAACGCGCTCTCTGGCTGCGCCCAGAGCATGCATGCCAACTGTTTCGCGAAATGCCAGTGGGTGCTAGGGGGTTTGGATGATGCTGGGGACTAACAGGCCTAGGTTAGGGCAGTCTAGAAACTTAGGGGACATGGTGGTTTGGCAAAGTAAGAAGGTCCATTGTACAAACCAGAAACTATGCCAAAACTGATCATGCCCATAAGGTATTTGACAAAATGCCAAGGGCACTTAGGCATTTCTTGTGGTGGTCAAACTCTCCAGACTAGTGTCTCTTTAGATTAATAAGAAGGTAGTAAAGTTAGTTTGGCAAAACTAGAATCTTGTTAGTGCAAGATTTTAAGAAAACCAATTTTGGACAGAAAGTTGAGGGCATCATTTCATGGACAAACAATCTTCCAATGGGTCCACTCCCCTGGACATAAGGGTTTGGTAGGGTGGTCTACAATCAGGGGAAAGAATCAAGGGGAAAAGAGCAAGCAAAAATATGGTTGCAGTACAAATCACCAAGTTGAACCAGAATGCAAATGAGGATGATTCACTCAATTTTTTCAAAGGACATAACTAGGTTTTTGCATATAGATGAATAATATACTCCTACTGACATCCCATAATTTTGGTGGAAGTTTTAAAGAAGTATTTAAATAGGTTGTAGTGCAAAATTGCCCACTGGACCAGATTTGAAAATTTGATGTAGGGCTCAAAATATCCAAAGAATGAAATATACTTTTGCATAAAAGTGATTTAAAAACATCACATGACATCCCCAAATTTTGGTGGGATTTTTAAATGAATTTATAAAAGGGCTGCAGTTCAAAAGGGACCCTAAAACTTAAGAAAAACCCTTTTAGAGAAATAAAGCTCAAGGAAAAATAATAATATAAATAATCCCACTGATAAAAGAATTGTTTTATTTGGGAGGGTAAATAAGTCCAATAATGATTGAAAAGTTTTCACTTGGGGTAAAACTCCATAATAACAAAGAAAAGAATGGTTCTGAAATCAAAAGGAAATCCAGAAAATAAAAGTTTAAGTTTCCTGGCAAAATTTTAATAAACAAAACCTGGTTAAATTTTTGGGGTGTCACAATTAGCATGCTTTGACAGCGTGAGCGTGAGTATCTGACGCAAAGTATTTCATTTTCATTTGGCTGACGAGTGTGCGTTGCAGCAATGAGTCCGTGGTTTGATTCCCCACATACGCATAATTTTGGTTTTTATTTCTTTCTCCACTGACAGGTAGGCCCGCGTAGATAGATAAAGAACACAAGCCGATGAGGTGCATGCGGACTGTTTGACTGGTCAACCAGACAAATACGGAGCTATACGCTGAGCCAGTGACCGTATAATCACCATATCTCATATACAATGATCAAAGTGAGTTATCAAGACAAGTTCGATGACCGCCAATGCATTTTACTCGGTAATAAATGACCAGGATATAAGGGGAATCCAAATTTCCTTCGTTTTCTGTCCTTGAGCTCTTGACAAACCGGTGCACTATACGGTTGTCCGGCCACTCCACCCCAGAGCTCTTACCAAGCGTCGTTCATGCCATCGCACCGCACACTAACCGGTAAGGAAGCGATGGCATCACGCTGCGCCGAGTTCCTCGCCGCCCACGACCACACACAAAATGATAGGGAACCGATGGCATCCCACCGTGCCGACCGCTCGTGACCTCACACCTATGTGGGAGGAATTTGAAGGTGCCAAGGCTGAATGGGCGATAGAGCAAGAGGCGGACAAAGCCACACAAAGGGAGCGGAAAAGTCAGAAAGCACTCAAGAAAAGAGAGGCCCGCCGCCACAAGAAAGAAGAGGACGCACGCGCTGCTGCGGAGAGGTCGGCGGAGATCCAAGCATGGTGGGGTGTCGCCGACAAAGCCGGGAAGGAGAACAACGGTGTCTGGCCAGCATGTGAGAAGTAGTAGTACTAGTAGTTAGTGTGTGTGCCTGTGTCTGAATACGAGCATGTACCAGTACTACTAGTTACTACTGTAGTTTTTAGAGCAAATTACCAGTACATTAGCCTATACTCAATGGAAAAATTCCTATCCTATGCATCAAATGGCATCTCTTTCTCTATAGGAATTGAGATGCATGTCATCTCACTTCCTATGATTTTCATATTCCTATAAAATTCCTATCCTATGAATGAAAGGAGGCCTCTGTTGGAGTAACTACTATAGCTAGCAGTACTGCTGGTACAGTAGTTTTCTTCAAGAAGCGGAATTCAACGAAGTCATGATGGTTCCTTCGTCCGAGCAACTTCAAAGTGGGGAAGGTTGGGCCTATGATTTGATGTCTCATTAGTCATTAGTACTGCGACGCGACGACCGGGGTGACTCTCCCTTGGAGTTCTGCATGCATGGCAAGTGGACCAGGATGGTCGACGTCCCACATGTTGGTGAACATAAGTATTCTTTCCATATCGAGGAGCAAGGAAACTGCATGGTATAGTATCACTACTGATTAGTTCTCAAAAAAATAGTATCACTGCTGATTTATATTTATTTTTTATTTCTGATGAATGCTAGCGTTTCAACTGAGTGCCAAACACGACACGTGCTGGACGTTCCACACGTCAGCGAAAGGGGTGGGACATGAACAACATGGTAGAGCCCAACACAAAAAAATAGCGTGGTAGAGCGTCTCCACTTCTGAGTCGGAGACCACACGTAGTAGTACTAGTGGTATGAATGATACAAAGTGCGACCTAGAGAGAAAGACACGTCTAGTTGGAAGGTCGCGAGGCATACACATAAACAAATATAAAAGCTAATATGTGCCTCCAACTAATATAGTAGTAGTAGAGTACTTAGGCACGTACTCCATAAGATCATCGTGCATTGCACGTACAACATTTAGTGGCACTACATAGTAAGAGACAAATGCCGCCCAAGAGTTCCCTTCTCGACCCATTTTTGGGTGTTTGGTAGAGTGTATGGAGGGTGCATGTGTCCACACTAGTTTAGCACAAATACACTAGAAGCATGCATGAAGAGAGCATGCATGAAGAGGGGTGTTGAGTTGAGCATGCATGAAGAGGGAACAACTATGCTGAGACGAGAACGCAACCAAACACATCCTATATGCCACGCATGTTCATACCATTTGTGACTTTCTACTTCACTTACTGTGCTACATTACTCAGTTTTGTACGTCCACTCGTGGGTACATGTCCGTCTCGTAGTTCCAATCCCATGTGTTCTTAATATAGATGGAACGATCCTTGCGTGACACGTGCACCTTGATGCTAGATGTCTCGCGTGTTGGCAAAAGGATGAACAAAGCTCACATAAAAAAATAGAGTGAAATGACATAGATTCCCAACGACCGAGAAGGAGCAATGAACCTCGTGGTGGAGCGTCTGCACTCATAATATTTTATATTATTCAGTGATATAAAATCAACCAATCATCTCCATAGTGGACTCGAAGAGTACGGAACACGACAGCCCAGTGTAGTTACATCATACTAGTACATGGCTAACCCACACTATTGCTACCTCTTAAGCATGCGTTGGTTTTCCCATGAAGAGGAAAGGCTGATGCAGCAAAGTAGCATAAGTATTTCCCTCAGTTTTTGAGAACCAAGGTATCAGTCCAGTAGGAGGCTACACGCAAATCCCTCGTACTTGCACAAACAAATAAGAACCTTGCAACCAACACGATAAAGGGGTTGTCAATCCCTTCATGACCATTTGCAAAAGTGAGATCTGATAGAGATAATAAGATAAATATTTTTGGTATTTTTATGATATAGATTGGAAAGTAAAGATTGCAAAATAAAATAGATCGGAAACTTATATGATGGAAAATAGACCCGGGGGCCATAGGTTTCACCAGTGGCTTCTCTCAAGATAGCATAAGTATTACGGTGGGTGAACAAATTACTGTCAAGCAATTGATAGAAAAGCGCATAGTTATGAGAATATCTAGGCATGATCATGTACATAGGCATCACGTCCGTGATAGGTAGATCGAAATGATTCTGCATCTACTACTATTACTCCACACATCGACCACTATCCGGCATGCATCTAGAGTATTAAGTTCATAAGAACAGAGTAAAGGCAAGATGAGATGATGTAGAGGGATAAACTCAAGCAATATGATATAAACCCCATCTTTTTATCCTCGATGGCAACAATACAATACGTGCCTTGCTGCCCCTGCTGTCACTGGGAAAGGACACCACAAGATTGAACCCAAAGATAAGCACTTCTCCCATTGCAAGAAAGATCAATCTAGTAGGCCAAACCAAAATGATAATTCGAAGAGACTTGCAAAGATAACCAATCATACATAAAAGAATTCAGAGGAGATTCAAATATTGTTCATAGATAATCTTGATCATAAACCCACAATTCATTGGATCTCGACAAACACACCGCAAAAAGAATTACATCGAATAGATCTCCAAGAAGATCGAGGAGAAATCTGTATTGAGATCCAAAGAGAGAGAGAAGAAGCCGTCTAGCTAATTGTTGGGTAACGTTGCAGAAAAGAAAAAATGTCTACGCTTTCACCAAGATCAATCTATGAGTTCATCTAGCAACAAGAGAGAGGAGTGCATCTACATACCGTTATAGATCGCGAGCGGAAGCGTTCAAGAGAACGGGGTTGAGGGAGTTGTACTCGTCGTGATCCAAATCACCGGAGATCCTAGCGCCGAACGGACGGCACCTCCGCGTTCAACACACGTACGGTCAGGGAGACGTCTCCTCCTTCTTGATCCAGAAAGGGGTAAGGAGAGGTTGATGAAGATCCAGCAGCACGACGACATGGTGGTGGATGCAGCAGCGATCTCGGCAGGGCTTCGCCAAGCGTCTGCGAGAGGGAGAGGTGTAGCAGAGGGAGAGGGAGGCGCCAAGAGCATGGGTGCTGCTGCCCTCCCTCCCCCCTCTTTATATAGGCCCCCCTAGGGGGGCGCCGGCCCTAGGAGATGGGATCTCCAAGGGGGGGTGGCGGGCAGGGGGTGGCTTGCCCCCCAAGGCAAGTGCAGGCGCCCCCACCCCTAGGGTTTCCCAACCCTAGGCGCAGGGGGGCCCAAGGGGGGCGCACCAGCCCACCAGGGTCTGGTTCCCCTCCCACTTCAGCCCATGGGACCCTCCAGGATAGGTGGCCCCACCTGGTGGACCCCCAGGACCCTTCCGGTGGTCCCGGTACAATACTGGTAATCCCCGAAACTTTCTCGATGGCCGAAACTTCACTTCCTATATATAATTCTTTACCTCCGAACCATTCCAGAACTCCTCGTGATGTCCGGGATCTCATCCAAGACTCCGAACAACTTTCGGTTTACTACATACTCATATCTCTACAACCCTAGCGTCACCGAACCTTAAGTGTGTAGACCCTACGGGTTCGGGAGACATGCAGACATGACCGAGATGCCTCTCCGATCAATAACCAACAACGGGATATGGATACCCATGTTGGCTCCCACATGCTCCTCGATGATCTCAGCGGATGAACCACGATGTCGAGGACTCAAGCAATCCGTGTACAATTCCCTTTGTCAATCGGTATGTTACATGCCCGAGATTCGATCGTCGGTATCCCAATACCTCGTTTAATCTCGTTATCGGCAAGTCACTTTACTCGTACCGTAATGCATGATCCCGTGACCAGACACTTGGTCACATTGAGCTCATTATGATGATGCATTACCGAGTGGGCCCAGAGATACCTCTTCGTCATACGGAGTGACAACTCCCAGTCTCGATTCGTGCCAACCCAACAGACACTTTCGGAGATACCCGTAGTGCACCTTTATAGTCACCCAGTTATGTTGTGATGTTTGGCACACCCAAAGCACTCCTACGGTATCCGGGAGTTGCACAATCTCATGGTCTAAGGAAATGATACTTGACATTTGGAAAACCTCTAGCTAAACGAACTACACGGTCTTTGAGCTATGCTTAGGATTGGGTCTTGTCCATCACATCATTCTCCTAATGATGTGATCCCATTATCAATGACATCCAATGCCCATAGTCAGGAAACCATGACTACCTGTTGAACAACGAGCTAGTCAACTAGAGGCTCACTAGGGACACGGTGTGGTCTATGTATTCACACGTGTATTACTATTTCCGGATAACACAATTATAGCATGAATAATAGACTATTACCATGAACAAAGAAATATAATAATGACCATTTTATTATTGCCTCTAGGGCATATTTCCAACAGTCTCCCACTTGCACTAGAGTCAATCATCTAGTTACATTGTGATGAATCGAACACCCATGGAATTTTGGTGTTGATCATGTTTTGCCCTAGGGAGAGGTTTAGTCAACGGATCTGCTACATTCAGGTCGTGTGTACTTTACAAATATCTATGTCTCCATCTTGAACATTTTCTCGAATGGAGTTGAAGCGACGCTTGATGTGCCTGGTCTTCTTGTGAAACCTGGGCTCCTTGGCAAGTGCAATAGCTCTAGTGTTGTCACAGAAGAGTTTGATCGGCCCCGACGCATTGGGTATGACTCCTAGGTCGGTGATGAACTCCTTCACCCAGATTGCTTGCCTCTGAGGCTGCCATGTACTCTGCTTCACATGTAGATCCCGCCATGACGCTTTGCTTGCAACTGCACCAGCTTACTGCCCCACCATTCAAAATATACACGTATCTGGTTTGTGACTTAGAGTCATCCAGATCTGTGTCGAAGCTAGATTCGACGTAACCCTTTACGACGAGCTCTTCGTCACCTCCATAAACGAGAAACATATCCTTAGTCCTTTTCAGGTACTTTAGGATGTTCTTGACCGCTGTCCAGTGTTCCTTGCCGGGATTACTTTGGTACCTTCCTACCAAACTTACGGCAAGGTTTACATCAGGTCTGGTACACAACATGGTATACATAATAGACCCTATGGCTGAGGCATAGGGGATGACACTCATCTCTTCTTTATCTTCTGCCGTGGTCGTGCATTGAGCTGAGCTCAATCTCACACCTTGCAATACAGGCAAGAACCCTTTCTTGGACTGATCCATATTGAACTTCTTCAATAACTTATCAAGGTATGTGCTTTGTGAAAGACCTATGAGGCGTCTCGATCTATCCCTATAGATCTTGATGCCTAATATGTAAGCAGCTTCTCCAAGGTCCTTCATTGAAAAACACTTATTCAAGTAGGCCTTAATGCTGTCCAAGAGTTATATATCATTTCCCATCAAAAGTATGTCATCTACATATAATATGAGAAATGCTACAACGCTCCCACTCACTTTCTTGTAAACGCAGGCTTCTCCATAAGTCTGCATAAACCCAAACGCTTTGATCATCTCATCAAAGCGAATGTTCCAACTCTGAGATGCTTGCACCAGCCCATAAATGGATCGCTGGAGCTTGCATACCTTGTTAGCATTCTCAGGGTCGACAAAACCTTCCGGCTGCATCATATACAGTTCTTCCTTAAGATGACCGTTAAGGAATGCCGTTTTGACGTCCATTTCCCATATCTCATAATCATAGTATGCGGCAATTGCTAACATGATTCGGACAGACTTTAGCTTCGCTACGGGAGAGAATGTCTCATCGTAGTCAACCCCTTGAACTTGTCGATAACCCTTAGCGACAAGTCGAGCTTTATAGATGGTAACATTACCATCCGCGTCCGTCTTCTTCTTAAAGATCCATTTGTTTTCTATCGCTCGCCGATCATCGGGCAAGTCTGCCAAAGTCCATACTTCGTTTTCATACATGGATCCTATCTCGGATTGCATGGCTTCAAGCCATTTGTTGGAATCTGGGCCCGCCATCGCTTCTTCATAGTTCGAAGGTTCATCGTTGTCTAACAACATGATTTCCAGGACAGTGTAGCCATACCACTCTGGTGTGGAACGTGTCCTCGTGGACCTACGAAGTTCAGTAGTAACTTGATCTGAAGTACCTTGATCATCATCATTAACTTCCTCTTCAGTTGGTGCTGGCACCATAGGAACATCTTCCTGAGCTGCGCTAATCACCGGTTCAAGAGGTAGTACTTCATCAAGTTCTACTTTCCTCCCACTTACTTCTCTCGAGAGAAATCTTTCTCCAGAAAGGACCCATTCTTGGCAACAAATATCTTGCCTTCGGATCTGAGGTAGAAGGTATACCCAATGGTTTCTTTAGGGTATCCTATGAAGACACATTTTTCCGACTTGGGTTCGAGCTTTTCAGGTTGAAGTTTCTTGACATAAGCATCGCATCCCCAAACTTTTAGAAACGACAGCTTAGGTTTCTTCCCAAACCATAATTCATACGGTGTCATCTCAACAGATTTAGACAGTGCCCTATTGAAAGTGAATGTAGCTGTCTCTAGAGCATATCCCCAAAATGATAGCGGTAAATCGGTAAGAGACATCATAGATCGCACCATATCTAATAGAGTGCAATTACGACGTACAGACACACCGTTACACTGAGGTGTTCCAGGCGGCGTGAGTTGTGAAACGATTACACATTTCCTTAAGTGCATACCAAATTCGTGACTTAAATATTCTCCTCCACGATCTGATCATAGGAATTTTATCTTTCGGTCACGTTGATTCTCTACCTCATTCTGAAATTCGTTGAACTTTTCAAAGGTCTCAGACTTGTGTTTCATCAAGTAGACATAACCATATCTACTCAAGTCGTCAGTGAGAGTGAGAACATAACAATATCCTCCGCGAGCCTCAACGCTCATTGGACCGCACACATCAGTATGTATGATTTCCAATAAGTTGGTTGCTCACTCCATTGTTCCGGAGAATAGAGTCTTGGTCATTTTGCCCATGAGGCATGGTTCGCATGTGTCAAATGATTCATAATCGAGAGACTCTAAAAGTCCATCAGCATGGAGCTTCTTTATGCGCTTGACACCAATGTGACCAAGGCGGCAGTGCCAGAAGTATGTGGGACTATCGTTATCAACTTTACATGTTTTGGTATTCACACTATGAATATGTGTAACATCACATTCGAGATTCATTAAGAATAAACCATTGACCATCGGGGCATGACCATAAATCATATCTCTCATATAAATAGAACAACCATTATTCTTGGATTTAAATGAGTAGCCATCTCGTATTAAACGAGATCCAGATACAATGTTCATGCTCAAACTTGGCACTAAATAACAATTATTGAGGTTTAAAACTAATCCCGTAGGTAAATGTAGAGGTAGCGTGCCGACGGTGATCACATCGACCTTGGAACCATTCCCGATGCGCATCGTCACCTCATCCTTCGCCAGCCTCCGTTTATTCCGCAGTTCCTGCTTTGAGTTACAAATATGAGCAACCGCACTAGTATAAAATACCCAGGAGCTACTACGAGTACTGGTAAGGTACACATCAATTACATGTATATCACATATACCTAGGGTTGTCGGCCTTCTTGTCTGCTAAGTACTTGGAGCAGTTCCGCTTCCAGGACCACTTCCCTTGCAATAAAAGCACTCAGTCTTAGGCTTGGGTCCACTCTTTGACTTCTTCCCGGCAACTGGCTTACCGGGCGCTGCAACTCCCTTTCCGTCCTTCTTGAAGTTCTTCTTACCCTTGCCTTTCTTGAACTTAGTGGTTTTATTCACCATCAACACTTGATGTTCTTTCTTGATCTCTACCTCCGCTGATTTCAGCATTGAATATACCTCAGGAATGGTCTTTTCCATCCCCTGCATATTGATGTTCATCACAAAGCTCTTGTAGCTCGGTGGAAGCGACTGGAGGATTCTGTCAATAACCATGTCATCCGGGAGATTAACTCCAAGATGAGTCAAGCAGTTGTGCAACCCAGACATCTTGAGTATGTGCTCACTGACAGAACTATTTTCCTCCATCTTACAGCTAAAGAACTTGTCGGAGACTTCATATCTCTCGACCCGGGCATGAGCTTGGAAAACCATTTTCAGCTCTTCGAACATCTCATATGCTCCGTGTTGCTCAAAACGCTTTTGGAGCCCCGGTTCTAAGCTGTAAAGCATGCCGCACTGAACGAGGGAGTAATCATCAGCACGAGACTGCTAAGCATTCATAACATCTTGGTTCTCTGGGATGGGTGCTTCACCTAGCGGTGCTTCTAGGACATAATCTTTCTTGGCAGCTATGAGGATGATCCTCAGGTTCCGGACCCAGTCCGTATAGTTGCTGCCATCATCTTTCAGCTTGGTTTTCTCTAGGAACGCGTTGAAGTTGAGGGTAACATGGGCCATTTGATCTACAAGACATATTGTAAAGATTTTAGACTAAGTTCATGATAATTAAGTTCATCTAATCAACTTATTTAATGAACTCCCACTCAGATTAGACATCCCTCTAGTCATCTAAGTGATACATGATCCGAGTCGACTAGGCCGTGTCCGATCATCACCTGAGACGGACTAGTCATCATCGGTGAACATCTCCATGTTGATCGTATCTTCCATACGACTCATGTTCGACCTTTCGGTCTCTTGTGTTCCGAGGCCATGTCTGTACATGCTAGGCTCGTCAAGTTAACCTAAGTGTTTATGCGTGTGTAAATCTCTCTTACACCCGTTGTATGTGAATGTTAGAATCTATCACACCCGATCATCACGTGGTGCTTCGAAACAACGAACTTTCGCAATGGCGCACAGTTAGGGGGAACACTTTATTGAAATTATTATGAGGGATCATCTTATTTACTACCGTTGTTCTAAGTAAACAAGATGCAAAAACATGATAAACATCACATGCAATCAAATAGTAGTGACATGATATGGCCAATATCATATAGCTCCTTTGATCTCCATCTTCGGGGCTCCATGATCATCTTCATCACCGGCATGACACCATGATCTCCATCATCGTGTCTCCTTGGGGTTGCTCGCCAACTATTACTTCTACTACTAAGGGTAACAGTTTAGTAATAAAGTAAAGTAATTACATGGCGTTAAATCATTGACACGCAGGTCATACAATAATTAAGACAACTCATATGTCTCCTGCCGGTTTTCATACTCATCGACATGCAAGTTGTGATTCCTATTACAAGAACATGATCTCATACATCACATATATATCATTCATCATTCATCACAACTTTTGGCCATATCACATCACAATCAGATGCTGCAAAAACAAGTTAGACGTCCTCTAATTATTGTTGCATGTTTTACGTGGCTGCAATAGGGTTCTAGCAAGAACATTTTCTTACCTACGTGAAAGCCACAACGTGATTTTCCAACTTCTATTTACCCTTCATAAGGACCCTTTTCATCGAATCAGCTCCAACTAAAGTGGGAGAGACAGACACCCACTAGCCACCTTATGCAACTAGTGCATGTCAGTCGGTGGAACCTGTCTCACGTAAGCGTACGTGTAAGGTCGGTCCAGGCCGCTTCATCCCGCAATACCGCTGAAGCAAAATAAGACTAGTAGTGGCAAGAAAATTGACAACATCTACGCCCACAACAAATTTGTGTTCTACTCGTGCGAAGAGAACTACGCATAGACATGGCTCATGATGCCACTGTTGGGTAACGTTGCAGAAAATAAAAAATTTCTACGCTTTCACCAAGAACAATCTATGAGTTCATCTAGCAATGAGAGAGAGGAGTGCATCTACATACCGTTGTAGATCGCGAGCGGAAGCGTTCAAGAGAACGGGGTTGAGGGAGTCGTACTCGTCGTGATCCTAGCGCCGAACGGACGGCACCTCCGCGTTCAACACACGTATGGTCAGGGAGACGTCTCCTCCTTGATCCAGCAAGGGGGAAGGAGAGGTTGATGAAGATCCAGCAGCACGACGGTGTGGTGGTGGATGCAGCATCGATCTCGGCAGGGCTTCGCCAAGCGTCTGCGAGAGGGAGAGGTGTAGCAGAGGGAGAGGGAGGCGCCAAGAGCATGGGTGCTGCTGCCCTCCCCCCTCTTTATATAGGCCACCTAGGGGGGGGGCGCCGGCCCTAGGAGATGGGATCTCTAAGGGGGGGCGGCGGCCAGGGGGGTGGCTTGCCCCCCAAGGCAAGTGGAGGCGCCCCCACCCCTAGGGTTTCCCAACCCTAGGCGCAGGGGGGCCCAAGGGGGGGTGCACCAGCCCACCAGGGGCTGGTTCCCCTCCCACGTCAGCCCATGGGGACCTCCGGGATAGGTAGCCCCACCCGGTGGACCCCCGGGACCCTTCCGGTGGTCCCGGTACAATACTGGTAACCCCCGAAACTTTCCCGATGGCCGAAGATTCACTTCCTATATATAATTATTTACCTCTGGACCATTCCAGAACTCCTCGTGACGTCCGGGATCTCATCCGGGACTCCGAACAACTTTCGGTTTACTGCATACTCATATCTCTACAACCCTAGCGTCACCGAACCTTAAGTGTGTAGACCCTACGGGTTCGGGAGACATGCAGACATGACCGAGACGCCTCTCCGGTCAATAACCAACAGCGGGATCTGGATACCCATGTTGGCTCCCACATTGTGACGCCCGGATAATTAGGCTACAGTAATCCCACGTTAAACGATGTCACGTCACCACGGTTACTGTTGTTAATCTCGCGTTAGTTCAAAATCGATTCAAGTTCAAATCTAAAATATTGACAAACAATAAAAGTTTTCAAAATGGTAAACTAAAATGTTCGAAGTGCGCCAGTAAATGCCTGGGCAATTATGGTGAAGGAATCGTGCTTTTATAAAAAGGCCTATATATTTAAAATGAATGAAAACAGGAAAGGAAATTAAATTAAAAAGAAAAAAACAAACAAAGCTAAAAAAAGAAGAAACAACAGACCCCCCCCCGCTGGGCCTCGTGGCCCAGCTGGCCACCAGGCCGCCCCAGCCCACCCGCACCGAACCCCCCCGGGCTACTAACCGCCCCACCTCCAAACCCTAGCGCCGCACCCTCCCACTCGCGCCCCCACAACCCCTCTCGCTCCCTCGTCCCTCTCCCGATCCGATCTGGATCCGGGACCAACCTCCCCCACTCCCCCCTCGATCCACTCCTCCCTCTCTCCTCCCACTGAATCGGCGCCGCCGCGGCACCCCGTCGCCCTTTCCCGTCGCCGGCGTCGCTCGCCGCCTTGCCGCCTCTTCGACCCGCCTCACAGCTGCCGTTCGTCGGCGAGGTAGCCACCGCGCCGAGCCCCGCATCGCCCCTGCGCCCCTCGCCGCCGCCCGGCTCGAACCCCGCCGTCGCCGCCGCCCGGAGCTCCACGGGCCTCGCCGGAGCGCTCCATCGCCGGCCTGCCTCCTCCTCGTCGACGCCTCGTCCCCGTCCTCCTCCACAACGGTCGCCCCCGAGCCTCGCCGCCCCGCTTCTCTCCAACGCCGGTGAGGCCACCTCCGGCCTCTACTCCCTCCTTCCTTCCTCGCGCCACCCCGCTCCGGTCGTCGCTTCCCTGTCACTGGCCTCGCCCCGCGCCTCGCAGGCCAGGCGCTACTCGCGCGCCCACCCAGGGCCTTGTCGCCGTCCCTGCTACTCGCCCGACCGAGCGCGGCGCGCCCCCGCTGCCATCCATGTGCCTTCGCCCGCGCCCACTGCCCGTCGTGGCCCGGCCCCTCTTCCGCCTCCCTTGGCCCTGGCCGTCGGCGCCGGCGTGCATCGTGCGTGCCCAGCACCCCTCGGGCATGCCCTCATTCGGGTGGTGCCCGTTAGCCCGCACCCGTTAGCGACCAAACCCGCCAAGGCCCCCTGGCCCAATGACAATTGGGGCCCGCCCCCCAGAACGTTTTAATTAAAAAAAGAATTAAAATAATAATAATAAAAATAAAATAAATAAATAGATAATAATAATTAAATTAATTAATTAAATAATGAGTTAATTAAGTTAATTAATCACAATTAGATTAACCTAATTAACTGTTAGTTAATTAATCAAACAATGACAGTGGGGCCCACCCCCTAATTAATTATGATTAGTTTAATTAATCTGTTAATTAAAATGTGTCACTGACCAGTGGGACCCACTGGTCAGGTTGACCAGTCAACCCTGTTGACTGCCGACATCAGCATGACATCATGCTGATGTCATTAATCTATTTTTCGAATTAATTTAAATAATTAATTAAATTCCAGAAATTAATAAAATCTTTAGAAAATCATATCTTTTAATCCGTAACTCGGATTAAAATATTTTCAACATGAAAGTTGCTCAGAACGACGAGACGAATCCGGTTACACCCTCCGTTCGTCTGCCACACACTCCTAGCATAGCGAACATCGAACTTTTCCCCTCCGGTTCGTCTGTCCGAAAATGCTAAACCTGGGGAAACATTTCCGGATGTTATCCCCCTTCACCGATAACGTGTAGCACCGCGTTAGAACACATCTAGCTCTGCCTGTTGTCCTGTTATGCTCTTGCTTGCTATGTATTTACTGTTTCTTCCCCCCTCTTCTCTTCGGTAGACCCTGAGACTGCCGCTGATGCCGCTGTGATCAACTACGTCACCGACGACCCCTCTCTTGCCAGAGCAACCAGGCAAGCCCCCCTTTGATCACCAGATATCGCCTATTCTTTCTCTATACTGCTTGCATTAGAGTAGTGTAGCATGTTACTGCTTTCCGTTATTCCTATCCTGATGCATAGCCTGTCCTTGCTACTACTGTTGTTACCATTACCTGCTATCCTACTGCTTAGTATAGGATGCTAGTGTTCCATCAGTGGCCCTACACTCTTGTCCGTCTGCCATGCTATACTACTGGGCCGTGATCACTTCGGGAGGTGATCACGGGCATATACGATATACTTTACACAGTTACATTACCTGTGATACTGTTCGGAGATGGGGGCTGAAGGGGCAGGTGGCTCCATCCCGGTAGAGGTGGGCCTGGGTTCCCGACGGCCCCCGACTGTTACTTTGTGGCGGAGCGGCAGGGCAGGTTGAGACCACCTAGGAGACAGGTGGGCCTGGCCCTGTTCGGCGTTCGCGGATACTTAACATGCTTAACGAGATCTTGGTATTTGATCTGAGTTGGCTACGAGCCTATACGCACTAACCATCTACGTGGGAGTAGTTATGGGTATCCCGACGTCGTGGTATCAGCCGAAGCACTTCAGACGTCAGCGACGGAGCGGCGCGCGCCGGATTGGACTGGAACGCCACTAGGCTAGGTCTGCTTCCGGCCGCCCACGCAACGTGCAGGTGTGCTCAGGGCGATGGGCCCAGACCCCTGCGCGCTTAGGTTTAGACCGGCGTGCTGACCTCTCTGTTGTGCCTAGGTGGGGCTGCGACGTGTTGATCTTCCGAGGCCGGGCATGACCCAGGAAAGTGTGTCCGGCCAAATGGGATCAAGCGTGCTGGGTAAGTTGGTGCACCCCTGCAGGGAAGTTAATCTATTCGAATAGCCGTGATCTTCGGTAACAGGACGACTTGGAGTTGTACCTTGACCTTATGACAACTAGAACCGGATACTTAATAAAACACACCCTTCCAAGTGCCAGATACAACCCGGTGATCGCTTTTCTACAGGGCGACGAGGGGAGGATCGCCGGGTAGGGTTATGCTATGCGTTGCTACTGGAGATGCTACTTGGAGATGCTACTTGGAGATGCTACTTGGAGATGCTACTTGAGATGCTACTTGGAGACTTCAATCTACTCTCTTCTACATGCTGCAAGACGGAGGCTGCCAGAAGCGTAGTCTTCGACAGGATTAGCTATCCCCCTTTTATTCTGGCATTCTGCAGTTCAGTCCACCGATATGGCCCTTTACACATATACCCATGCATATGTAGTGTAGCTCCTTGCTTGCGAGTACTTTGGATGAGTACTCACGGTTGCTTTCTCCCCTCTTTTTCCCCTTTCCCTTTCTTCCTGGTTGTCGCAACCAGATGCTGGAGCCCAGGAGCCAGACGCCACCGTCGACGACGATCCCTACTACACCGGAGGTGCCTACTACTACGTGCAGGCCGCTGACGACGACCAGGAGTAGTTAGGAGGATCCCAGGCAGGAGGCCTGCGCCTCTTTCGATCTGTATCCCAGTTTGTGCTAGCCTTCTTAAGGCAAACTTGTTTAACTTATGTCTGTACTCAGATATTGTTGCTTCCGCTGACTCGTCTATGATCGAGCACTTGTATTCGAGCCCTCGAGGCCCCTGGCTTGTATTATGATGCTTGTATGACTTATTTTTTTTAGAGTTGTGTTGTGATATCTTCACGTGAGTCCCTGATCTTGATCGTACACATTTGCGTGCATGATTAGTGTACGATTGAATCGGGGGCGTCACAAGTTGGTATCAGAGCCGACTGCCTATAGGAATCCCCCTTCCAACTCCTTGGCCGAAGTCGAGTCTAGACATTGCAAAACTTTTACTAACATGGCTATGTGTCTTATGGGCACACATCGCCATTGGGTGGTAGTAGGATCTTTTACTCCTCGACCTTTACTCTGGGACTCTGATCTCTCTTCTATTCGGGTTAAATGAATTTTACTAAAATCTAACTTTAGGTTCTCGAAAATACTTTCTCCCGGAGAGGCCCTTCAGTCCAGATGATCACCGACTGCACCAGAAGATTTCAGAGATACTCTTTGATATTCTCTCGAGACTTTGTGCCCATCAATTTTGCTATTCCCGACCACCGATAAATCCTTATGGATAACTTCTTACACTTGCCATTCATACGATCATCCCCCATTGATCTTGTTATTACAAGATACCCCGAAGTTTTCTCTATTATTCCGAGAATATTTTGTGCCTACTGCCTAGCAGTTCTTTGCCACATGAATACCCCTTCAAATAAATCCTCGCACTTGTCGAGTATCCGCTCATCCCCAGTTGTTCATGTGTTCCACAAAAGTCTTCAAAATACTATTCGATCTACCGAAAATCCTCTGGAGCCTTTGGCTCTTGAAATTCTTGCTTGCTTGCATTATGGTTAATCCCATAACTCTCGTAGTCCTATTAAAATTCCTTGTCATTATCATTTTTGAGTCTGTTAACTCAATATGTTTGCGAATACACGCAATCATCTTTGATCCTTATAAGTTACTTTTCCGGCTGAGCTGCCATTCTTTTAACTGGAATTGGTTCTCGACCAATCCAATTGTCGTTGATTGTACCATAAGGCTATTCAACTTATCCATCCCTAATCAGAGCATTGCTTCTGATCCCTTGATTTGGAAATCATAATTCCTTTGCATTTGACAATTGAGTTAGTCAGTTGTTCTATAATCTGATCTCCTTGCATTCTTCTTCCCCTAGTTGAGTAACGATGCTCACGTCAAACCCCTTGTGGACCACCAGATCCTTTGTTGGATTTTATCTGACAACGCCCTTCATATTCAATAACCTTGTGAGCCTTTCCTCTGATACATAATGCCTTTGGTAAATTGTATCCTCTGCTTTCTCAACCATGCTCTACCTTCGAGCTTGAGTTAATTACTTCTAAAGATTCTGGTATATGATTCTAAGATGCCCCGATGGGTAGAACCAGTGCCTTCCCTTATCGGGGTGAACCTGAAAGATTTCATGGGTCATACTTATCTGGTAATGCACCAGGTAAAACTTTCAAACAACTAATGTCATTTTCGAAAAGCGAGAGGTGAATGGAAGGTTTTACATTGAAGAAGTGGGAGTCGACCTTGAACTTGTGTTCATGCCCATGGACACGATGTAGATCCTATCATGGAAGCTTCTGGTAATAATAACTACTGCCTTGATATAATATCATCTGGTATCTGAGAATTGATCCTTTGCAATCGTGGTTCCGACCATATTTTCTACTTGATCCCATTTCTCAAGCAAGTGGAAACACTTGTCTTCTGCGGATCAATACATCTCCGCAACCCCTATGTCAATCAACCTTCGAGTATTATTCCCCTGGTATCTCGAGGATATCATGCCATTGCACTACATCTTATGAATTGGTGCTGGAGTAATACCTTCCCTATCAGAGTCACTCCACGAGTTCTGGGTTGTCGTCAACCGAGAACATCGATAAGTGAATTGATTCTGCGCTCCGACCTTCGATACGACAACTCTAAGTAATTTTTGTTGCTTATGAGTTTAATAATCCTTCAAGTCATTGCTAGCCTGATCGGCTATATCATTATCGTGCAACTTTTTAACGGTGCTACCTGGCCCCTCTTTCCGGAGCACAGATTTAGATGGTAAGCTAAGCTTACGTCGATCTTCCTTGTCATATCTTTTCTCCTTGAACAACAAGCTTGATTTCAAGTTTGTGGCATACCCATGGTTTCAATAACTATTCGCTTCATCATTCATTTGACTTGATGTCATCGCTGATCAGTTACATCTTCGTAAAATCTCTCGACAAAGGTGTCGTGATCATCATCATCATTCCGAGCTCTTCCAGGAATTCAATTAAATTCATGATGGGTAATACCATCCTTGCCCCTCGATGATTCCTGTTCTCATCGACCACTTTATTGCCTTCCGTTCAACACAACTTGTTTGTGTTTTGTGTAAACCTTGAGATCACTGCTACCTAGCAGTTGATCTTCCTTACCTCGGAAGTATTACCATCTCTTTTTGTCAAGAATGTGGTGAGAATTTCTCCACCTCTTAATAATTCTTGATATCATAATACTTCTTTCCATCTTCGTTCATTCCTTGGTCCCCGTATTGTTTTCAACCGGAATACCGATAATGGAGCTATGACGTGTGAATTCAAAACTTCTAACAACCCTATTGCTTTGAAGTGAATGGGCGATAGTTCATTCTAAGTCCTTCGCTAATTAAATCACCATTCTGACATTGGTCGTGCAACCCAACCCATATTTCGGGCGCACCTTTCAACCAATGTTTAATTGTGTATGTTTTCCTCGAGCATACTTCCTTATATCATTCGATCTGACAAATGTTATCTCCTTGTTCACTTAATGGTGGAAAACCATCTTTTGGGAATCTCGGTGAATTGCCGTTGAGTTCACCAGACACCTCCTTGTCCTCTCCTTGGGTTAATGATGGACTCTTGTTAACGGAAATCACTTCATAGTTCATTTCCCCGAGAATCTTACAATGTCATCTTGTCAATTTGCGTTGCACCTTTTCTTCTCAGCTATCCTAAGTCTGAAGTATCCTGACACCAATCGGATCTGAATCTTGGTCAGATATGATGGTTGGGACAACTTTCCAAGAGTCATGATGTTGATCCTTTGATGACCCGGTAACATGATGTCATGCCTAGCACCCCCCCCCCCCTGGGTGGAGGACCTATTATTGTAGTATCCTTTTTAGCAAGTTTAGCCATTCTTCCATGAGGAAATTGTAAGACTTATTCTATAAGTTGCTCCTGACGGATCCTTTGTGAATCCAAAGTATGATCTTTACCCAAAGACCATGCCAATACTATCTCAAAGTATGTTTGTGATACTCCGATTTTCAACAAGGACATTTGAAGCCCAATGCTAAATGTTTCTTGCTCAATTATCCAAACACCTTTGTATGGGTAATGTCATGAAATTTCTCTCCCCTTACCTAAAGGGTTTTCTACCTTCTATCCTCTTATGGATATCATGCCCTGCTTGTCCTTGGGAAGGATATACCCCTGAATTATGTGTTTAAACACATATTTCTTTCCATTGTTCTGATTAAATCTGGTAATCACCTTTCCTTTCCATTGGATTGCTTAACCCTACTTGTGATCCTTATTATATAAGCAGTAGTATTCTTCTGCTTATGTAAACACCTCGGTGTACAATTCTGTCAGCAAGACCCTGTTACTATAGTTGATGACATTTCGGTAACCATCGATGGATGAGAACTTTGCCTATTGGTCCGCCTCGTTCAACGAGCAGGAGAATGGTTCTCTTCGTCCCTCGCCCTTGGTACCGATGTTGTTGCCGACATAACTGACAGGCTATCTTTCGGCATGCCTTGCTTACATGATCGTGCAAGACGTCACCACCCTTCCTACTTAAAACCCACATGGTGGGCCCATAACCCACAGTTCCACAGGATCGAAACCTGACTGTCCGGTACACCTTGTTGACAAAGTTATCCCTTACTCTTGGTTTCGTGTGTAATTCATGAGCCACCTTCCTAGTGATCTGTTCCGATATCAGATGCAATACTTAAACTTGATGCTTTGAACCCCTTTCACACTCTTTTTTCAGGCATCGAACGATTGTCTATCCGCTTGGAACTCCTTGTTGTACCTTCTTACCTTACTCTCGATTTGTTCGACTCGAGAGATACTCATCTGTTCATTCACGGGAAAACCCAGACGATTCCCACTTAAGCATTCTGTCGTAGCCGAGCTACCCCTTACCTATTTGTAAGCACGAAGGAACCCCCGAAGAAAAGATGACGACTTCACCATGATGACCTGAAGCAAAGAAATGAAGACGTCAATGTAACGGATCGACCTCTTCGAGGAGAGCAACCAAGGCCGAGAAGATCCGTTAGAATTTCGTAACTAGACCTCCCCCCCCCCCGGTCTCTACCTCTTAAATCTCGGGACGAGATTTCTTGTAGTGGAGGAGAATTGTGACGCCCGGATAATTAGGCTACAGTAATCCCACGTTAAACGATGTCACGTCACCACGGTTACTGTTGTTAATCTCGCGTTAGTTCAAAATCGATTCAAGTTCAAATCTAAAATATTGACAAACAATAAAAGTTTTCAAAATGGTAAACTAAAATGTTCGAAGTGCGCCAGTAAATGCCTGGGCAATTATGGTGAAGGAATCGTGCTTTTATAAAAAGGCCTATATATTTAAAATGAATGAAAACAGGAAAGGAAATTAAATTAAAAAAAAGGAAAAAAAAACAAACAAAGCTAAAAAAAAGAAACAACAGACCCCCCCCCCGCTGGGCCTCGTGGCCCAGCTGGCCACCAGGCCGCCCCAGCCCACCCGCACCGAACCCCCCCGGGCTACTAACCGCCCCACCTCCAAACCCTAGCGCCGCACCCTCCCACTCGCGCCCCCACAACCCCTCTCGCTCCCTCGTCCCTCTCCCGATCCGATCTGGATCCGGGACCAACCTCCCCCACTCCCCCCTCGATCCACTCCTCCCTCTCTCCTCCCACTGTATCGGCGCCGCCGCGGCACCCCGTCGCCCTTTCCCGTCGCCGGCGTCGCTCGCCGCCTTGCCGCCTCTTCGACCCGCCTCACAGCTGCCGTTCGTCGGCGAGGTAGCCACCGCGCCGAGCCCCGCATCGCCCCTGTGCCCCTCGCCGCCGCCCGAAGCTCCACGGGCCTCGCCGGAGCGCTCCATCGCCGGCCTGCCTCCTCCTCGTCGACGCCTCGTCCCCGTCCTCCTCCACAACGGTCGCCCCCGAGCCTCGCCGCCCCGCTTCTCTCCAACGCCGGTGAGGCCACCTCCGGCCTCTACTCCCTCCTTCCTTCCTCGCGCCACCCCGCTCCGGTCGTCGCTTCCCTGTCACTGGCCTCGCCCCGCGCCTCGCAGGCCAGGCGCTACTCGCGCGCCCACCCAGGGCCTTGTCGCCGTCCCTGCTACTCGCCCGACCGAGCGCGGCGCGCCCCCGCTGCCATCCATGTGCCTTCGCCCGCGCCCACTGCCCGTCGTGGCCCCGCCCCTCTGCCGCCTCCCTTGGCCCTGGCCGTCGGCGCCGGCGTGCACCGTGCGTGCCCAGGGCCCCTCGGGCATGCCCTCATTCGGGTGGTGCCCGTTAGCCCGCACCCGTTAGCGACCAAACCCGCCAAGGCCCCCTGGCCCAATGACAATTGGGGCCCGCCCCCCAGAACGTTTTAATTAAAAAAAGAATTAAAATAATAATAATAAAAATAAAATAAATAAATAGATAATAATAATTAATTAATTAATTAATTAATGAATTAATTAAGTTAATTAATCACAATTAGATTAACCTAATTAACTGTTAGTTAATTAATCAAACAATGACAGTGGGGCCCACCCCCTAATTAATTATGATTAGTTTAATTAATCTGTTAATTAAAATGTGTCACTGACCAGTGGGACCCACTGGTCAGGTTGACCAGTCAACCCTGTTGACTGCCGACATCAGCATGACATCATGCTGATGTCATTAATCTATTTTTCGAATTAATTTAAATAATTAATTAAATTCCAGAAATTAATAAAATCTTTAGGAAATTATATCTTTTAATCCGTAACTCGGATTAAAATATTTTCAACATGAAAGTTGCTCAGAACGACGAGACGAATCCGGTTACACCCTCCGTTCGTCTGCCACACACTCCTAGCATGGCGAACATCGAACTTTTCCCCTCCGGTTCGTCTGTCCGAAAATGCTAAACCTGGGGAAACATTTCCGGATGTTATCCCCCTTCGCCGATAACGTGTAGCACCGCGTTAGAACACATCTAGCTCTGCCTGTTGACCTGTTATGCTCTTGCTTGCTATGTATTTACTGTTTCTTCCCCCCCTCTTCTCTTCGGTAGACCCTGAGACTGCCGCTGATGCCGCTGTGATCAACTACGTCACCGACGACCCCTCCTTGTCTGAGCAACCAGGCAAGCCCCCCCTTTGATCACCAGATATCGCCTATTCTACTCTATACTGCTTGCATTAGAGTAGTGTAGCATGTTACTGCTTTCCGTTATTCCTATCCTGATGCATAGCCTGTCCTTGCTACTACTGTTGTTACCATTACCTGCTATCCTACTGCTTAGTATAGGATGCTAGTGTTCCATCAGTGGCCCTACACTCTTGTCCGTCTGCCATGCTATACTACTGGGCCGTGATCACTTCGGGAGGTGATCACGGGCATATACGATATACTTTACACAGTTACATTACCTGTGATACTGTTCGGAGATGGGGCTGAAGGGGCAGGTGGCTCCATCCCGGTAGAGGTGGGCCTGGGTTCCCGACGGCCCCCGACTGTTACTTTGTGGCGGAGCGGCAGGGCAGGTTGAGACCACCTAGGAGACAGGTGGGCCTGGCCCTGTTCGGCGTTCGCGGATACTTAACACGCTTAACGAGATCTTGGTATTTGATCTGAGTTGGCTACGAGCTTATACGCACTAACCATCTACGTGGGAGTAGTTATGGGTATCCCGACGTCGTGGTATCAGCCGAAGCACTTCAGACGTCAGCGACTGAGCGGCGCGCGCCGGATTGGACTGGAACGCCACTAGGCTAGGTTTGCTTCCGGCCGCCCACGCAACGTGCAGGTGTGCTCAGGGCGATGGGCCCAGACCCCTACGCGCTTAGGTTTAGACCGGCATGCTGACCTCTCTGTTGTGCCTAGGTGGGGCTGCGACGTGTTGATCTTCCGCGTCCGGGCATGACCCAGGAAAGTGTGTCCGGCCAAATGGGATCAAGCATGCTGGGTAAGTTGGTGCACCCCTGCAGGGAAGTTAATCTATTCGAATAGCCGTGATCTTCGGTAACAGGACGACTTGGAGTTGTACCTTGACCTTATGACAACTAGAACCGGATACTTAATAAAACACACCCTTCCAAGTGCCACATACAACCCGGTGATCGCTCTCTAACGGGGCGACGAGGAGAGGATTGCCAGGTAGGATTATGCTATGCGATGCTACTTGGAGATGCTACTTGGAGATGCTACTTGGAGATGCTACTTGGAGATGCTACTTGAAGATGCTACTTGGACGACTTCAATCTACTCTCTTCTACATGCTGCAAGACGGAGGCTGCCAGAAGCGTAGTCTTCGACAGGATTAGCTATCCCCTTCTTATTCTGGCATTCTGCAGTTCAGTCCACTGATATGGCCCTTTACACATATACCCATGCATATGTAGTGTAGTTCCTTGCTTGCGAGTACTTTGGATGAGTACTCACGGTTGCTTTCTCCCCCCCATTTTTCCCCTTTCCTTTCTTTCTGGTTGTCGCAACCAGATGCTGGAGTCCAGGAGCCAGACGCCACCGTCGACGATGACCCCTACTACACCGGAGGTGCCTACTACTATGTGCAGCCCGCTGACGACGACCAGGAGTAGTTAAGAGGATCCCAGGCAGGAGGCCTGCGCCTCTTTCGATCTGTATCCCAGTTTGTGTTAGCCTTCTTAAGGATAACTTGTTTAACTTATGTCTGTACTCAGATATTGTTGCTTCCGCTGACTCGTCTATGATTGAGCACTTGTATTCGAGCCCTCGAGGCCCCTGGCTTGTATTATGATGCTTGTATGACTTATTTTTGTTTTAGAGTTGTGTTGTGATATCTTCCCGTGAGTCCCTGATCTTGATCGTACACATTTGCGTGCATGATTAGTGTACGATTGAATCGGGGGCGTCACCCACATGCTCCTCGATGATCTCATCGGATGAACCACGATGTCGAGGACTCAAGCAATCCCGTATACAATTCCCTTTATCAATCGGTACGTTACATGCCCGAGATACGATCGTCGGTATCCCAATACCTCGTTTAATCTCGTTACCAGCAAGTCACTTTACTCGTACAGTAATGCATGATCCCGTGACCAGACACTTGGTCACATTGAGCTCATTATGATGATGCATTACCGACTGGGCCCAGAGATACCTCTCCATCATACGGAGTGACAAATCCCAGTCTCGATTCGTGCCAACCCAACAGACACTTTCGGAGATACCCATAGTGCACCTTTATAGTCACCTAGTTACGTTGTGACGTTTGGCACACCCAAAGCACTCCTACGATATCCGGGAGTTGCACAATCTCATGGTCTAAGGAAATGATACTTGACATTTGGAAAAGCTCTAGCTAAACGAACTACACGATCTTTGAGCTATGCTTAGGATTGGGTCTTGTCCATCACATCATTCTCCTAATGATGTGATCTCGTTATCAATGACATCCAATGCCCATAGTCAGGAAACCATGACTATCTGTTGATCAACGAGCTAGTCAACTAGAGGCTCACTAGGGACATGTTGTGGTCTATGTATTCACACATGTATTACGATTTCCGGATAACACAATTATAGCATGAATATAATAATAACCATTTTATTATTGCCTCTAGGGCATATTTCCAACACTAATAACTATAGACCCGAAGGTCTGTGGTAAACTACTCACACTTCATCAGAGAGGCTATGGTGTTGATGTAGAAGCCTTCCGTGATCGATTCCCCCTCCGGCGGAGCGCCAGAAAAGGCCCCAAGATGGGATCTCACGGGTACAGAAGGTTGCGGTAGTGGAAATAGGGTTTCGTGGTGCTCTTGGATGTTTTCAGGGTATATGAGTATATATAGGCGAAAGAAGTCGGTCAAGGGAGCCGCGAGGGGCCCACGAGGGTGGGGGGCATGCCAACCCCCCTGGGCGCACCCTCCTGCCTCGTGGCTGCCTCGTTTCTTTCTTGACGTCCACTCCAAGTCTCCTGGATTGTGTTTGTTCCAAAGATAACTCTCCCGACAGTTTCATTCCGTTTGGACTCCGTTTGATATTCCTTTTCTGCGAAACACTGAAATAGGCAAAAAAATAGCAATTTGGGCTGGGCCTCCGGTTAATAGGTTAGTCCAAAAAATAATTTAAAAGTGTATAATAAAGCCATTAAACATCCAAAACAGATAGTATAATAGCATGGAACAATCAAAAATTATAGATACGTTGGAGACGTATCAAGCATCCCCAAGCTTAATTCCTGCTCGTCCTCGAGTAGGTAAATGATAAAAACAGAATTTTTGATGTGGAATGCTACCTAGCATAATTCTCAATGTAATTTTCTTTATTGTGGCGAGAATGTTCAGATCTGAAAGATTCAAGATAAAAGTTCAATATTGACATAAGAATAATAATACGTCAAGCATATTAACAAAGTAATCATGTCTTCTCAAAATAACATGGCCAAAGAAAGTTATCCCTACAAAATCATATAGTCTATCTATGCTCTATCTTCATCACACAAAATATTTAAGTCATGCACAACCCCAGTTTTAGGCAAGCAATTGTTTCATACTTTAGTATTTTCAAACTTTTTCAATCTTCACGCAATACATGAGCGTGAGCTATGGACATAGCACTATAGGTGGAATAGGATGGTGGTTGTGGAGAAGACAAAAAAGGAGAAGATAGTCTCACATCAACTAGGCGTATCAACGGGCTATGGAGATGCCCATTTATAGATATCAATGTGAGTGAGTAGGGATTGCCATGCAACGGATGCACTAGAGCTATAAGTGTATGAAAGCTCATCAAAAGAAACTAAGTGGGTGTGCATCCAACTCGCTTGCTCACGAAGACCTAGGGCAATTTGAGGAAGCCCATCATTGGAATATACAAGCCAAGTTCTATAATGAAAAATTCCCACTAGCATTTGAAGGTGACAACATAGGAGACTCTCTATCATGAAGATCATGGTGCTACTTTGAAGCACAAGTGTGGTAAAAGGATAGTAACATTGTCCCTTCTCTCTTTTTCTCTCATTTTTTTCTTTTTTTGGTGGGCTTCTTTGGCCTTTTTATCATTTGGGCTTCTTTGGCCTCTTTTATTTTTCATAAAGTCCGGAGACTCATCCCAACTTGTGAGGGATAATTTATTCCATCATCCTTTCCTCACATGGGACAATGCTCTAATAATGAAGACCATCACACTTTTATCTACTTACAACTCAAGAATCTTAGAACAAAATATGACTCTATGTGGATGCCTCCGGCGGTGTACCGGCATATGCGATGAATCAAGAGTGACATGTATGAAAGAATTATGAATGGTGGCTTTGCCACAAATATGATGTCAACTACATGATCATGCAAAGCAATATTACAATGCTGGAGCGTGTCATAATAAACGTAACGGTGGAAAGTTGCATGGCACTATATCTCCGGGAATGGCTATGGAAATGCCATAATAGGTAGGGTATGGTGACCTGTTTTGGAGGAAGGTATATGGTGGGTGTATCGTACCTAGGGAGACAGTTGCGCGGCACAGAGAGTGCTAGCAATGGTGGAAGGGTGGAGAGCGTATAATCCATGGACTCAACATTAGTCATGAAGAACTCACATATTGCAAAAAATCTACCAAGTTAATCAAAACCAAAGTACTACAACACGCGTGCCCCTAGGGGAAGGGTTGGTAGGAGTTTAACCATCACATGATCCCGACCTCCACAACATAAGGAAGACAATCAAAAGAAACCTCATGTTCCAACTTTGTTACACAAACGGTTCACCATACGTGCATGCTACGGGACTTCACAAACTTAACACAAGTATTCTCAAATTTCAAAATTACTCAACTAGCATGACTCTAATATTACCATCTTCATATCTCAAAACAATCATCAAGTATCAAACTTCTCATAGTATTCAATGCACTTTATATGAAAGTTTTTATTATACCTATCTTGGATGCCATCATATTAGGACTAAATTTTATAGCCAAAGCAAATTACCATGCTGTTCTAAAGGACTCTCAAAATAATATAAGTGAAGCATGAGAGATCAATAATTTCTATAAAATAAAACCACCACCGTGCTCTAAAAGATATAAGTGAAGTACTAGAGCAAAATTATCTAGCTCAAAAGATATAAGTGAAGCACATAGAGTATTCTAATAAATTCCGATTCATGTGTGTCTCTCCCAAAAGGTGTGTACATCAAGGATGATTTTGGTAAACTAAAAAGCAAAGACTCAAATCATACAAGATGCTCCAAGCAAAACACATATCATGTGGTGAATAAAAATATAGCATCAAGTAAAGTTACCGATAGACGAAGACGAAAGAGGGGATGCCTTCCGGGGCATCCCCAAGCTTAGGCTTTTGGTTGTCCTTAAATTTTACCTTGGGGTTCCTTGTGCATCCCCAAGCTTAGGCTCTTTCCACTCCTTATTCCATAATCCATCAAATCTTTACCCAAAAACTTGAAAACTTCACAACACAAAACTCAACAGAAAATCTCATGAGCTCCGATAGCGAAATAAAACAAACCACCACTTTAAGGTAATGTAATGAACTCATTCTTTATTTATATTGGTGTTAAACCTACTGTATTCCAACTTCTCTATGGTTCATACCCCCGATACTAGCCATAGATTCATCAAAATAAGCAAACAACACACGAAAAACAGAATCTTTCAAAAAAAAAACATTCTGTAGTAATCTGTAACTTTCGAATACTTATGGAACCCCAAAAATTCTACTAAAATAGGAAGTCCTAGAAAATTTGTTTATTAATCATATGCAAAAAGAATCAACTGAAAATGACGTTTCTGTGATTTATGAAAAGTATTCCCGTGCACGCAAAAGTTTCTGTTTTTCAGCAAGATCAAATTAACTATCACCCAAGAAGATCCTATAGGTTTTACTTGGCACAAACACTAATTAAAACATAAAACCACATCTAACAAGAGTCTAGATGAATTATTTATTATTAAACAGGAACAAAAAGCAAAGAACAAAATAAAATTGGGTTGCCTCCCAACAAGCGCTTTTCTTTAAAGCCTTTTAGCTAGGCATTGAGATTTCGATGATGCTCACATGAAAGACAAGAATTGAAGGGCAAAAAGAGCATCATGAAACACGTGACAAACACATCTAAGTCTAAGATACTTCCTATGCATAGGTATCTTGTAGACAAACAAATTATCAAGGCAAGCAAAAACTACCATATGCAAGGAAGAAGAGAGAAACACTAGCAATCTCAGCATAACGAGAGGTAATTTAGTAACATGAAAATTTCTACAACCATATTTTCCTCTCTCATAATAATTACATGTAGGATCATAAGAAAATTCAACAATATAGCTATCACAAAACATATTCTTAACACGATCAACATGTATGCAAAGTTGACACTCTTCCAAAATAGTGGGATTAACATTAACTAAAGTCGTGACCTCTCCAACCCCACTTGTATCAAGAACTTCATAAGATTGAACATTCTCCAAATATGTGGGATCTAAAGTTGACACTCTTCCAAACCCACTTTCAATATTATTGCAAACATTATTATCAATCTCATATTCATCATGGGGCTTAAATAAATTTTCAAGATCATAAGAAGAATCACCCCAATCATGATCATTGCAACAAGTAGTAGACATAGCAAAACTAGCATCCCAAGCTTAGGGTTTTGCATATTATTAGCACAACTGACATCAAGAGAATTTATAATAACATCATTGCAATCATGCTTTTCATCTAAGGAACTATCAAGTATGGGTGCAATAGCAACGATCTCATGTTTAACATAAGGAACTATAGCAAATTCATCTTCATAAATATTGGCATCATGGCCACAAGAATAGCAAGCATCATGTTCATCAAGGGATATTTCAATCAAATAATTGGAATCATAATTATCTATAGATTCATGCATATCATTATTTTCTTCCAAAGCAACGGTCATTCTCTTAATAAATTCCTTAACATAGGCATTATGAGCATAGTTTTCAAAGCAATATTTAAGTATGTCAGAATTTTTAGATTTGTAGAGAGTAATCTCATACTTTTCAATCAAAGAAGTAACTTCATGAGCACCCTTAAAAACGACAAATTCTTCAATTTGTTCGATATCATAGTAATTATAAACACCCTTTCCATAAGAAGATAAGATTTCATTATCATTAAACTCACATAGGTAGGGAAGGTGTTTTTTAGGGTTCTTAGAGCAACAAGTAACATCATAAATCTCACAGAGATTCCAAGCATAGCATAGCAAACTATTTATTTGATACCATAAGAGCTTCCCCTTTTCAGACAAATGATGACGCACAAAATGAGCATGCACATCTAAAGATCTTCCCTCAACTAAACTAGTTGTGGTTTCAGCACGAGCACAAATAGATCGAAGATGATCCAAGTAGAACACTTTAAGTGGATCCGTATCAATAGATTTTTAGCAAGCAAATATGCAAGCAAATAGAAGGCACATGGAAACACAAACAAAAATACATACGGGAAGAATGCGAAGAAAAGGCAAAGGTTTTCGAAAATCATTTTAGAAGTGGGGGGAGAGGGAAACGAGAGGCAAATGGCAAACAATGTAATGCGAGGGATAAGAGTTTGTGATGGGTACTTGGTATGTCTTGACTTGTGCGTAGACTCCCCGGCAACGGTGCAAGAAATCCTTCTTGCTACATGTTAAGCATGCGTTGGTTTTCCCTTGAAGAGGAAAGGGTGATGCAGCAAAGTAGCGTAAGTATTTCCCTCAGTTTTTGAAAACCAAGGTATCAATCCAATAGGAGGCTACACGCAAATCCCTCGTACCTGCACAAACAAATAAGAACCTTGCAACCAACGCGATAAAGGGGTTGTTAATCCCTTCACGACCACTTGCAAAAGTGAGATCTGATAGAGATAATAAGATAAATATTTTTGGTATTTTTATGATATAGATTGGAAAGTAAAGATTGCAAAATAAAATAGATCGGAAACTTATATGATGGAAAATAGACCCGGGGGCCATAGGTTTACTAGTGGCTTCTCTCAAGGTAGCATAAGTATTACGGTGGGTGAACAAATTACTGTTGAGCAATTGATAGAAAAGTGCATCGTCATGAGAATATCTAGGCATGATCATGAATATAGGCATCACGTCCACGATAAGTAGATCGAAACGATTCTACATCTACTACTATTACTCCACACATCGCTGGTATCCAGCATGCATCTAGAGTATTTAGTTCATAAGTACAGAGTAACACATTAGGAAAGATGAGATGATGTAGAGGGATAAACTCAAGCAATATGATATAAACCCCATCTTTTTATCCTCGATGGCAACAATACAATACGTGCCTTTCTGCCCCTGCTGTCACTGGGAAAGGACACCGCAAGATTGAACCCAAAGCTAAGCACTTCTCCCACTGCAAGAAAGATCAATCTAGTAGGCCAAACCAAACTGATAATTTGAAGAGACTTGCAAAGATAACCAATCATACATAAAAGAATTCAGAGGAGATTCAAATATTGTTCATAGATAATCTTGATTGTAAACCCACAATTCATCGGATCTCGACGAACACATCGCAAAAAGAATTACATTGAATAGACCTCCAAGAAGATCGAGGAGAACTTTGTATTGAGATCCAAAGAGAGAGAAGAAGCCATCTAGCTAATACCTATGGACCCGAAGGTCTATGGTAAACTACTCACACTTCATCGGAGAGGCTATGGTGTTGATGTAGAAGCCTTCCATGGTCGATTCCCCCTCTGGCGGAGCGCTGAAAAAGGCCCCAAGATGGGATCTCATGGGTACAGAACGTTGCGGCAGTGGAAATAGGGTTTCGTGGTGCTCTTGGATGTTTTCAGGGTATATGAGTATATATAGGCGAAAGAAGTCGGTCAGGGGAGCCATGAGGGGCCCACGAGGGTGGGGGGCGCGCCTACCCCCCTCGGCGCGCCCTCCTGCCTCGTGGCCGCCTCATTTCTTTCTTGACGTCCACTCCAAGCCTCCTGGATTGCATTTGTTCCAAAAATAACTCTCTCGAAGGTTTCATTCCATTTGGACTCCGTTTGATATTCCTTTTCTGCGAAACACTGAAATAGGCAAAAAAAACAGCAATTTGGGCTCGGCCTCTGGTTAATAGGTTAGTCCAAAAAATAATATGAAAGTGTATAATAAATCCCATTAAACATCCAAAACAGATAATATAATAGCATGGAACAATCAAAAATTATATTTACGTTGGAGATGTATCAACTATCACCATATTTCTTGGCTTCCGTGCGACACCTATCTCTAGTAATCCAGTAGCCCGTATTGCTTCTCCCTCCTCGTCTCTCTCAAAGTGCGGCGGGCTGGCATTTTTGCCGTCTATTGAGGTCGGTTAAATCATCACATGTTAGCAACATGACAAGAGCATTCTAAAAAAAATCCTTTCACGTTCCGTTTTCAAAAAGAAAAAAATCCTTTCATGTACGAATTTGACTGTATGCTTTGAGCAACTTGCATGCCCTATACTACTCCTGTTTGGTACTCTATCTTAGCTAGAGGCTAGACTAACTCATGACTAATCCTGAACTAACTGTAGCCAAAGAGATGTTTGGGTGACAGGGTTAGATTGACGCTAAATGCACTTGATGGAGAGAGAAAAGTGATTTTTCAGTAGTCCCAATGAGAACTATCTCCAGTTACACTATAAAAAATACACTTCCGTGATGATATGTGTTTGTCACAGTAGGTCACGTTTTTTGTCATGCATGTACATCCATGACGATTTTATGACAGAATCAAGATAGTCATACATGTGCTGTCATAGAAGTGTTCCATGACATTACCAAAATTATCATTACGGAAGTGTCCACTTCCATGATGATAAATCACGCATCACAGAAGTGCTTTCATCAAGGGTGACCGACACGTGGCATCCACCGTAACGGAACGCCGTTAAGCTAGCGGGTTCGGTTTTGGATCCGATAACCCGTTAACATCCCGGACCAATGGGGATTTTCCACGTGTAAAATCATCATTGGCTGGAAGAAACACGTGTTGGCTCACCGTTGGGATAGATGTCATCCACTCATTGGACCTAAGGAGCCTATGATACGACGATGCGTGGCACGGCCCAACAGAAGCCCATTCCTGTGAAAAGGTCGGCCTATTTGACTTGGTAAAAAGGTGGCGAGCCGGCCCATGGAAAGCCTGTTACCGGCCTATTCGCATATAGCCCATTTACAGCCTGCTAACCCAGGGGCCGTTACGACCTCTCCGAATTAGGCCCAGTAGCGTCATCTGGGCCGTCCAATATGATTCCAGCCTATTTTAACTTCCGGCCCATGTGTGGCCCATGACTTCTTTCGGCCCATATGAGGCCCTTTGTAACTCTTGGCCCATTAATGGCCCGTGGTGAAACTGGCCCATAATGAACAGTGTATCACTTTATAACCATTAACGACCCGTTATTCCATTGGGCCGTTTCCAGCCCAAGTTATCTTTCGACCTTCTCAGGGCCCATTTATTCTTGGGCTCATTTGCAGCATTCGGTTACATATGGCCCGTTAATGTCATTTTCTGCTTGTGGGCCAAATTCAGCCCGTCGTTACAGTCGGCTCGTTTGTGGACCGTTATTACGTTTGGCCATTTTTCATGTCAAAAAAACCCGTTGGGTTGTTTTCATAGAGTTATCAAATACGGCCTATTAACGACCCGTTATGGTCCATGAATAGTACGGCCCATGATTGGCAAAATGATGATACGCCCCGTAGAAGGCCCATGGATTCTACGGCCCGTATGAGGCCCATGGATCGTACGGCCCGTAGAAGGCCCATGGATTGTACGACCCGTAGAAGGCTCATGGACCCTACGGCCCGTAGAAGGCCCATGGATCCTAAGGCCCGTATAGAAGGCCAATGGATCCTACGTCCTGAGGAGGCCCATGGATCATACGGCTCGCGGGAGGCCCATGGTTACAACAGTTCGTGTGTTGCCATGATTATTTTGGCCTAGTTACCAAAAATAGGCTATTGTGGCCACTAGAAAAACACAGAAAAAGAACTGCAGTGACTACAAGCAAACAACTAAACAAGACAATAAGGAAATAAATAAGCAAGCAATTAACGCTAGTCTATTATCGCTATTACACATATTACATCCACTGGGCATCAAAGTTCGCCACCAGTGCAAATATAGGGAACAAAGCAGCATATTACATACACTGGCCGTCAAAATTGGCCACCAGTGCAAGTAAACGCGGAAGCAAAACAAGAGCATAACTGAAACAACTTTAGAAGAGCTCAAGATACGTTATCCTGGGTATCCACCATGCTGGCAATAAGCTTAGCAAGCTTATTAGCTTTGTCCTGTTTGGCGCTAAAATCCTCCAACGCTTGCTGTTGCACCAGAAAGTATGCATCTGAATGCTCCAGGGACTTCCGCAGTCCTTCCGCTTCTTGTCGCAGCACAGCTGATCGATGTCTTTCAGCTTGTAGTTGAGACTCAAGAAACCGAACTGATTCAGACAGTGAGTTTGAATAGCTTGTGCAAGCAGTAGTGGCCAGTAACTCGAACACTAAACCAAGATAGGACTTTGGGGTTGTCTCGCTGTCTTCAAGATAGTCTTCCTTAGCTGTTTCATCAGCTTTGTTGGAGACCAACAAGGATGTGTCACTATCCTGAACCTTATCTGCATTACTTCCTTTACCATTGCTTAATAAGGCACTCTTCCCCAATATTCTGTCAGCATTCTAAAAGAAGAAACAAGCAGACACATAACAAGTTTAGCATGTACTAGTATATGAAACTCATTTCGGTGAACCAGTTCATTAGTAAGGTGGACAGGATTAAACTACCAAGTCTTCTATTGCCAAGTACTAGTACATAATAAAAGCATCAAACAAACATATATCTATGTCCTATGGTCACTGCATTGTCTTGCCAAATCAAAATAGAGACACGGTTCAAATCATATCAGTTCAAGACAAAGCAGCAGTGAAAGAATACAAAGCGTGGGAAACTACATGGCACAACAAGATTTCAGATGGGTACCACGGGTCTACATGTACAACAACACTATTGGCTCTGTTGTGATGCTAGTAATGTGCATGATATGAAAGTCAACTGTATACACAATTGAAATTGAAATTAACAGAGCTATTGATAAGAGCAAACCTGTTAAAGAAACATGCGTGAACATACCTGCTGTGCCATTGGAGTTTCGATTGGATCCTTCAATTTAAAAATAAGTTTGTATGAGTAAATACAGTGATACAAGAGCAAAGCAATCATAGTTAAAAAAGGCGCGCCTAAGCGAGCGCTTAAGCGCGCCTAGGCTCTAGGCATTGGCAAAACGCATTGCGCATAACTATGCTTAATCTGTGCATAACTGCGCATAAGCATGCGCTTTGGTCAGTAAAGCGCAAGGCGGTGGCAAAACGCACAATTAACGCCTAGCGCTTTTTTGAACTATGATAGCAATGGAATCTTAAATTAGAACAGTTGTTCTTCAGGTTTAGGCACTTGTTCTACATGAACAGAGTACAGTAAGACGCAAGAATATAATACTTAAAAATAGAAAATGAGCTCATAGACCTTACCACATTCTTGGTTCGGGACCAGTACAGAACAAGGCGTTCCCAGTCATCGTCCAGTAAATGTGTCTCAGGAGAACGTAAGGGAATTTGATGAGTTTCTTTGCCGGTGAAGTACGTTTTCTTCAGGTAATTCCGATACTGCCACCAAGCATTCTTGAAGATAGCAGAGGTATTAGCACAGGTTACCTCATCCTGAGTTTCCAAATCGGTCCTTCTCTATAGAGAAAAATGGGAAAATTTGTTGTATTATAACCATCATGGAGGTAGGATGTATGGGACAAAGCAAAGTAATTGCCATGAATAACATTACTTACTAACTCCTGGACAAACACCTGCAACTGGCATTTTCCTTCATCTTCAGTATAATATTTCCAAGATGGGAAGATACGCACATACGATTTAACAACATCAAATGCGATAGATGCTAAACTACGACTAGCTGGTTGTGCTTCCTCCACAGGAATAGGCGTACTAACTGGTGGAGTTGGGGTTCGCCGTGATAGTACTGGCCCTTTGGGCACTGGAGCTGCCTTACTAACTGCTCTTGTTTGGGAGCTCTGTGGTGGAGATGGTGCTGTGTCAACAGGAACTGGGTTACTATCGGCTGGGGTTGGGGTTAGATTGGGTGAAGCTGGTTCTCTGTCCATCGCAGTAGGGGTACAATCTGCGAGAGTTTGGGTTATGTGTGGTAGGGCTGGTTCTTGTGCATGTACAACCGGGGTGCTATCTCCACCAAGAGGTAGCACTGTTTTATTTGAAGACCGTGTTTTTAGTCCGCTAGATACTGGCATCACCCGCTCCAATTCAAATGGCTGATAAACAGGAAACATAGTTGAATGTACAGACATTGTATGAGAGACAGATGCAATAGATAGTGTGGAAAAAAGAGGGCATGAAATAGTTGACATGTATATTGTTTAACTAAAACGGATAGCATGACATAATTTCACATATATGATGTCTATCTAAACTGGATAGCATAGCATAACATAATTCAAAGATATGATGAATAACTAAACAGGATCGCATGACATAATTCACCTACATGTTATCTAAGTAATCAGGATCGCATCATTTAATTCACATATGTGATTTATATGCTAAACAGAGGGCATTCGATATGATGTCTGAACTAAGAACATGGTGTTGAATATTGTGTATATGATGTCTAAACTATGCAATGCAAGACACCATATGCATGATATGAGCAGTATAACCGTGCCAAGTTAGAGCATACACCTCGGTGGGGGAATAGGACTGGTCATCTGTCTCTGAATCCATCTCTGAGGAGCTATCGGGACCCAACAAGAGATCTGCTTCGACAGGTAGCACTGTCTGCTCTGAAGGCCTTGTTTTCACTCCAGATTTTTCCATCTCCCACCCAAATGGCTGATTCATAGGAAGAGTAGTTTAATGTACAAACATTGTCGACAAATGGAAATGTAATGAAGAAAAGGATGGGCAAGATATCATTCAAATATATGATGCCTGGTTAAACAGGATGGCATTGCACATTTCACATATATTATGGCTGGCTAAAAGACATGAGACTGCATAATTCCCATATATGATATAGAAACTAAACAGGTGGCATTACAGAACATGTCTAAACTAAGCAGATGACATATATGATGTCAAAAGTAGGCACTGCAAGGCAACATATGCATGATATGACTAACATCATCATGCCAAGGTAGAGCAAACACCTTGGGGGGTAAATAGGAGTGGTCAGCGGCGTCTGAATCCGCCTCAGAACAGATATCTTCCTCTGGATTACAATCTGGAGAGGGGTGGGGAGGGTTTGCCATTGAACCCACCATGGAGCGATGTCTGCATGACATTGTATTGCCGCGCAAAACTCTTCTCTTTTTCTCTACATGTTCAGCATGACTGTGTACAATATCTGACATGCATACGAAAAAAATATGGTGAGATTATGTAAGGAGAGCATGCAGAAATTTAGAGTGATGGTAACAACCAGTGGATGGATCCAAAAATAATGATAGCAGGGTGATGATTGCTTTAATTTAATAAAAAGATAGATGATGATTGCTTTACTATTTGTTTCCCACCCAAGATGAACAACATAGGCATACCCTAGGTGAACCAGATATTAGACAAACATACTATTCATTGCTGCCTCGATATGTGCCCCACAACTAATTTAGAACTCAAGTTTGAACATTAATTTGGACCTGACTTGGAGTCCAAGAGGTGAACAGGACGATAAAGTAGCAGGTAATTTTAAGCAATGCATAACATAAGTAGAAACAAAAGAGTGCGACCTCTCTTATGGACCCGTGTACTCCTCAGGTTCATCTGTGGAGTCGATGATGGTGATGTTGTTGTGGTGGGTGCCGACGGCAGGGAAGGAGATCTAAGGTGGCGAAAGACAGTCAGGACTCGTGATGTCTAGTTTGGTGGATGCTTCTGTTGATGGAGCAGCTCAGGTGAGGTGGACGATGTCGTGGCAGGAGCAAGACAAACCACACAAAGTTCCCTTCGACACCTACCTGTAACTGAAGTAATTCTGTAAGGGCTCATTTGGCTTGCATGATTCTAAAAACACAGGGATAGGAAAAACACCGGAATAGGATAGGAATGCACATGGTAAACAGAGCATTTGTAAACACAGGATTTCTGTCAACTTGGGTGTTTGGTTTACAGGAATTGGAAGAGCAGAGGAATGCAAAGAAACATGGCCAAAATAAAGTGAAACCATATGAAAGCGTGTACAGTTAGAATGTTATTCTGCCACTAATGCACTTGGTCTTGTTTTCATGCATAGGATTTTGAAAAGTAGGTCCAGGTGGATGTTTTGCTTCATTCCTTTCAACAAAATGCATGAATAATTGAATAGTAGAGTGCCATTGGAAAATTCCCTATTGCTATGTTTTTCCGTTGAACCAAAATAGCCCTAATGGATCGACATGAATGTATAGTAATAAGTGATGCAACAAGTGGACAACCTCTTTGTCGTAGCCGTGTAGACCTCAGCATCATTGGGTTGGTCGCTGAAGCAGTTGAGGCAGAGGTGGCTGTCGCAGGTGTGGAGGAAGATCTGAGGAATCTGTAGACGGCGTCCAAGGCACTGCTCTGTTGTGATGGATCGTTCTGTCGTTGGAGCACCTCCAGTGATCCGTAAGACGTCAAGGCTGAAGCAGCACAAGACAGACATCGTCAATCTCAAGTGGGATTCTAATAGCATCTCCAATAGATGATGAAAAATAGATGTAAACTTTACATCACCAAAAACCACATGACTACAACAGATGAGGTAAAAACTGTTGACTCTGAACTTAACTGTCAAAACTGAAATTTACTGTGGAATCTGAATGTTACTGTCGAAACTGAATGCAATGGTAGCAGAGAGGCACTTGACATGTAGTTTAGGGAGGGCCTGTAGTTCATCTTCAACCTGCACCCCCCTGAGCTGCCAACCACCACCGGCCTCGCCGCCGGCCCTAGCGCCGCCTCTCCGCCCCGAAACAACTCCCACCGCCGCCCTGGCCAGCCCTCTAGGCCCCCGCCCCCACCCTGAACCCTAAGATAGATAGTGGGGTACCTCTCCGGCGAGCCCCTGTCCCCGCTGCGGGTGGTTCTTCCTTAACTCCGGCGAGCCCCCCAACCCCTGAAAATTGACTGACCCAAAAGTCAATTCAGTCGACTGAAGTGTGGCTAAATCGGAGCAGAGCAGCAGCACGAGCGAGGGGGAGAGCAGCAGCAGCAGCGCGAGCGAGTGAGCGAGAGCTGGAGCAGCAGTAGCTGGGCGAGCGAGCGAGAGCCGGAGCAGCAGTAGCAGCGCGAGCGAGCGAGCGAGAGCTGGAGCAGCAACATCAGATCCGGCTGGTATGGCCGCCGCCGCCGAAGGGGCCTCGCACTGGGGGAGAGCCGCTGTGGAGATGTTGCCCACGGTGCCGGCTTCAAGGTAGCCACTCCATGGGGGTGCGGGAAGGAGCACCGTCGGTGCCGGGAGGTCGAGTTAAGGAGAAGGTGCAATGCAATGAGTGTACAACCTCTTTGGTAGCGCCGAGTAGGCCTTGGCTTCGTCCGAGGAGTTGGTGAGGATGCTGCGGTTCCGGTGGAGCAGGTTAAGGCGGTTCTATGGGGATGGAGCAGCCGCGATAGACGAGGCGATCATCGGAGTAGCTCCTTGGAGGTCGAGGACGGGGCGGCTGAATCGGCAAGACGACGAGATGGTCGATGGATCCTCATCCAGGGAGGTGGACGAGGGACGTCGAGCTGTTGCGGTGGACGACATTGTCGGGGAAGAGGCTCCGGCTGGGCAGCGGTGAGGTGGCGGATGGAGGAGGGTGTGGTTTCGCGGTTGGAGTGGAGAGGTTATGGCGGCCTAGGATTTCGAATGGCGAAAAGGGGGCGATGGGAGGGGGTGAACCATGACTTAGGGATGCGCTTGTCCAAAATGTAGGGTGTGTTACAAAAGTACCCCCCACCAATTTGAACTAGTGGACCTTTCGGCTCACGGTTAGAAGGGGGATCTCGCGTGTCGGGATTTGGAAACTGGAGGGAGTTTTCGCGCGCGTTGTATTTTCGGGATAGCAAGGCGCGGGTTGTGAAGGCGCCAATTTTGGGAGCACGATATCTGAATTTTCGGGATATAACAAGACGCATTGAATTTTAGGGACAAGCCTAACATGTAGTAATATTGTACTTGTATGTACCAAATCAATTCGCACTTCCCTCAACCAAAAGGAAAACGAAAAAAAATAAAACTATTCACACCACACAAAGAGAGAGTCTTGCCCCGTTTTACTATACAAATGCTATTCAAAGCTACTCCCTCCTTCCATCTATATAGGGCCTAATGCGTTTTTCGATGCTAACTTTGACCAAATATTAGAGCAATAATATATGACATGCAACTTACACAAAGCACACCGTTAAATTCGTCTGTGAAAGGTTCTTTCAATGATATAATTTTCACATTGTGCATGTCATGTACTATTAATCTTGTCAATAGTCAAAGGCGGTCTTAAAAAACTCATTACGCCCTATATAGATGGAAGGAGGGAGTATGAATCCATGTTATGTCCAATTAAATTTTTTTCGCTTGCTGTATAATGCATGTAACCTACTCATACCAACATTTTAGTGCATTCCAAATGTCTATACTACCGCAGCAATTCGAACCAAATTTGAATTCGTTTCTCTATTTCAATAAGAATCTACAATCATGATTGTTGCCAACTTCAACCATCATTCGTGTATTACCTTAATAACACACCACATGATTACTATAGAGATAGATATGAACTATGTGTACTACATGAACTCGAATTCTATTTTTTGAATACACTTGATGTACTAACTATATATTCATAATCTAAACCATGTTCCATACGTACACCGTGTTTATCACACAAAGTATAGTGCCCCGCCCCCTACATTATGACAAGTATTTAGACCTGAGTTGCAAAAGCCACACATTAGCCCAAATTATAATCAATGTTCTACATTATGATATCTTCTTCAAGTATCTGTATCCACTTTTTTATAATGAATTATGATCTTTGTTCGTCTTTTACACCTTCACGATCCTCTTCTATTTGTAGCTAGCTAGCGCTAACTTTCTATCATGCATGCACACGCCCGCCCCCTCTCACCCACCCTTAGCGTCCCCTCCATCGCGCACGTTCATTATTTCTCTTTAGGTCGTCCACCCGCGGTGTGTGTAGGCCCCCGGCTCCTTCTTTCCGGCACACACCGGTCGATATACCTCTCTAGCCAAGTGTGCCTACAACAAACACATTATACTTCCCCTCTTCTCTTCTCACCGTCCATGCCCCCTATGTCCAATACGGTTCCACGCAGGTGCACACTCCCGCCCCTCTTTTCATTGATCACATACTCGCACACTCCTCCCCCTCGACATGGTAGGCCTCTCGCACCACCTCCTAGCCGCACCCCTCCCCCTGTCTGTCTCTCCGGACCTTATTTGCTTCTAACACATGCAGGCATGTATATGAACTGATCTCCCTACATATAGCCAGGTCGACTATAATTCGTTTTCCCCAAGCACCGATACACTTACCTCGCTAGTTATGTCTCTCCCTTTCTCGGACACACGAAGGTTGATCTTCCTATGTAGTTACGTATGCTTACCACAATCATATCTTCTCCCCTCATCATCCTTGCATACCTCCCGACCCGTCTCTCACACGCACGTGCATAGACAGACAGACATCCCCCGCCCTCTCTTATTGATATTGCACTCATACCCTCACTTTGTCTAGCAGGCCTCTCCCACCATTTGTGAGGCGCCACTCCACCACCAACCCTCTGACGCTCTACCTTTTTCTTTCTCCCAACCTTATTCCTCTGCTACACATATCCATGGATGTCGATCGATCTCCCTCAATACATAGCTAGGTCTCTCTCCTTCCCCACACATATACTACTCGATCGGTCTCTGCCCCCTCCCCCCACCCACACACACACACCGATAGTCGAACGTTGTAGGTAGGTATCCATGCCACGGAGAAAAACTGCACCTCTGCCCTCTCAAATTCCAGTAGGCCAGCCGCCATGTATCTTTGACGTGGGCAAACACAAATTAGATGGCACTCTTTATCAATCGTGCAGCCACACACTTCATCCTTGTTTTCAATTCTATCGATATCTCACGTCCATGACTCCGTTTCACACACATTGCATATGCTACGTTTTTCTGTTTGAGATATCATCAACACATTGCCTCTGTTTCGCACAAACCATCTCTCTTACACCCACCCACGTACGTGCTTGCACCTAAATAAGAAGTGCACGCAGGACACACATACTCACGTCTCATTCCCGGCGACACCCGCGCGGGTACAGGGTGGAGTTTGTTTCTGTACGAAAAGGCAGCCCACATGATAATTTGACGCGTGTAGCGGTTGTTTACTCGAAGGAGGGTCGGGTACCACGCCTACACGAAACAAAGTTCGACTTGACGCGTTAGTATTAAATAGATTTATATATTCCTCAATGGCACGTATGGAATATAAAATGATTGTCGTGGGGAAAATGGAAAAAATGGGTTTGTCTCTCGTCACACCATCTCACACAAGGCGGCTGTGGCCTCTCTCTCTCTCAGAGTTGGTCAGTGATCCGGCCGCATCCCGTCCGCTGGAGAAAAGGGAGGATGTGCATCCTCTCTCCGTTTGACAGCGTTGAGGCAGCACGTCCCGATCTGCGGTACCTGCCGTTCTCTCTGACCAAGCTCCGGCATGGTAGGGCCTTCGCCACTTGCTCGCTGCCACAGTGTGGGCAGATCCCGGCCTCCGGCGCCCTCCTTGTAACATCCCAACGACCCTCAGGTATAGCTTCCTCCGGCCTTGCTCCACTTTCCATCTTCTCACGTTGCTGCATGTGGATCTTCTTTAGTTGTTTGCTTAAATCGTATCTCGGCCGACGTACTTTCCATCTTGCAATCTCGTCCTCAAACCATTTTTGATAAACCACCATGTGCTATCTTTCCCTTATTACATGGAATATGCTTCTTTTTTGTCGGCGTATGTGTCTTCAACTCGTGTTATTGGGCAGTATTTGTTTCCTTTCTACCTCCTTTTGCAAACAGGGCTACCATTTTCACCTCGTTGGTATTGTGACCTTTTGGTGAACTGCACAAATCACTTTTTCTTAAGAGTGTTTTGTGCAGTTCCGCCAAAATGTCACACGGGCAATGTTTTTACATTTCTGTGGGACTGCAGAAAGGGAGATTGGTTTTGCTATCCTCCTCATCCAACTCCGTGCCTAATCTTCTCCAACAAGAAGTTAGTCCTAAAGAGAGATCATAGAGGTGATCGGCTTCTATTTATGTGTGCTATGTTTCATCATCTAGTTCCACTATTATTGTAATCACACTGACTAGATATCTTTGCAAACAGAGATGGCCCGCTCGATTTTAGTGGAGCTGCACAAAATGATCGGATTGTGGTGTCCTCCATACACCTCTTTTTTGGCTACAGAGCTGGGTGAAACTAGCTGCCAAGCAATGAACACTGTGCCAAGGAAATGGAGCCATGCCTACGAACAACATTGATCAATTATATTTTTTCCTTTATTTGTACACCTTCTCACAACTTTGTCTTCAGTTGTGACGTGAATATTGGCGCTGATCTGCGAACCATTGAGATGCATTAGCCATGGTAGCCATGGTAGTTTCATTTGTATTTGATGGAATGTTGTAACGAGATAATCTCGAGGCAAGACACATGAATCCTAATTTGAAACTTTTTTTTCCTGCAGGAACCAAAGTTGAAACCTTCATAGCATCATAGTACAATTTCATTAAAATTATGCATACATATAAACAAATCCTGAAGGATTGATAGCAATGCCAGAAACAATTCAACTTTGTTTCACCGACGTGTTGGACATCCTTTATCCGGCTCCACCTGCCATGCAGCAATATTGAGTGCACAACACAACTTCAGGGAAATATTCACCCCGATCGTCCGAGCAGTCAAATCACAGAGCCCCACCTTCGCCACAGTAAGTTGCTCGGACGAAGCAACCATCATTTCGTTGTTCCTTGAATCCGCTGGTACTACCATATTCCCACAGTAATAAGTTGCTCGGGCGAATCAACCATCACTATATCCGCTCATGTGTGATGAGCACACGAGCTATCCATTTAGATTGTAGGTTAAAAAAATAAAGGTCGATAACTAATGCGGCAAACTTTCAAAGCAAAAAACTAATGCGGCACCTCGGGCCAACGCGGCCAGATCGCATTTTACACGAGAAATTACACACCATGTTTCGTTGACATGTGGTCCCGTTCCAACATGTCAGTCAGACGACGGCGAGTCCTTTTCTACTAGTATTTCCAAACCGACGTGTAGGCCGGGGTGCCTCTTCATGTACCATGGCAAACTGGCAACCGTCCACCGACTCTTCGCCTTTCCCTCTCGATTTGGAACTGCTATCACACGCTCGTCCTCTCCCTCCTCCATTTGCCTTCACCCTTCCTTCTGCCATTGTTCGATCGTCTTCTCCATGGAGGGAACAGGCTGGAAACGACCCCGTTATTCTTGCCCCGATCTGAAAGATGACGTGGTGGAGGAACTCATTTATCGGTGCAACGTCATCACCTCGGCTAGCATGGCAGGTTCGTTCAAGACCATTCTCGACTCAACTAATAACATCATTACAAGGAACCCAAGGGTCAAGGAGCGGTTTGATCTCCCCTATCTTTTTCGCTGTGACCCTGATGAATGGCGCGGGGACGATGGAGGCCTCGCCTTATGCAAGTTGATGCCGCTTGATAATGATACATATGATGTTAAGATGCCATCGCTTGAGGGCAAGGATTGGGCAGGCGCAAATGGAGATTGGGTTGTTTATATTGGGTACAACTGCGAGTGGGAACTTGTGAATGTGTTCACTTGTCACCGGGTTCCACTTCGAAAAATCTCAGCAAACTGCCCAGAGGTTGAGCATACCGGTATTGTACGCACGTTCAAATACGATCATGGTGACTGTCTTCTACGGAAGATAGCAATTTGTCGAGTTCCCAACCGCTCTTGGAATTACAAGAACTATGAAGTTGTTGCTATCTTCGACAAGCTTGTTGCCGTCCTTTGTGGTTCGACTCAATGGATATTGCTCAAAAATCAGTTTCTATACACGAATGTGTACTGTGATGCAATTCAATATGAGGGTCTTGTGTTTGCTTCCACCACTCATGGCACTCTTTTTGCATGGGATCCTCATAGTTTCGGTACGTTTGTCTTCCACCATAATTATAATTGTTTCATCCACATGCATGGAGGTTAGCAAGTTTTCCTTTACTAATTAGCCTTCTTCTTGTGTTTCCAAGGTCATATGAACATTCCACCACCTATACTTGAAAAATTTTATAACCAAGGGGGAGATGACGATAGTGATGATCACGAGCATGAGGACGAGCAGAACTTATATACTCAGTGGCGCCTGGTAACTAATTCCGATGGATCACCTCTTCTTGTCTGTATACAGCGCACTGAGTTTGTTACTACTGAGGGAGCACGTGTTGTCTCCCATGGTCGCACTCTCCGGACCTATTCCAACACTCGTTGCATGGTATTTGGGATGGATACTAGTGTGCCAGTGCCAACACCTTCTCCCTGGTACAGAATTGATAGTCTTGGAGAAAAGTCGCTCGTCCTTGGACAAAACTATCCGATGATGGTGAAAGGTGATCCAACTGTTGTTGACACAACATTACTAGTACCATTTATGAGAAGCAACTGTATCTTTACCTCGGACATTTGGGTGGTTCCTTACCCTCGTACTGACATAGTAGGCCGCTTTAGCCTGGATGATTAGTCCTGTGTTGGTCTCGAGATTGACAATAGATGGCCCGAATCACTTGTGGTTCAAAGCAAGCGTTTCCAATGTCGAGGATTGGTTAATTGAAGTTCATTTCATTGCTTGTTATTTGTTGTGTGATGAAAACTTTAGTATTTATAATGTATCCTCGTTGTCAACGTGGGTTGATGACCTGTTGTATGTAATAAAATGATATGCATGTGATAAACTTACTAAATTTATGAATGGCTTTCGAGTCGCTTCTCTGAGTGAGTGGTGCGACGAGGCAAAAAAATATTTCCCGAATACATAATTGTACGTTCATTGCAACAGGTTATCAGATGAGGCCAATCAACAATAGTAGTACACTATTTGTACTAGCTTCACATGCTTCGCGCATCGGGCGGGTGTTTTTTCTGTAGCCATATGTTAATGTGTTCGCTGTATGTAACCAACACCTCGAATACTCGATACTACTAGTAGGAGTACTATATAAGTAGTAGGAGTAGTAGGGTGGCATGGGCTAGAACAAGCATTCACGTCCAGGAGTACGTCACACACCACCAGCACGACATCCATCTGACATCATATTTCTTGGAGTCCGTGCTAGAGCAATCTCTTCAACCTCGTCATTTCTCTAACTTCAGCCATCGCACGACGGGCGAGGTGGGAGTTTGCCGATAGCCGGTTTCCTCAACTACGGTCCCACTTGTAAGGCCAACTCCAACGCACGACCCCAAATGGACCTCTGTTTTGCATGAACTCCAATGATAATTTTGACTAGACAAGCAAGACCAAAGAAAACAAGAACCACAAGAATACTCCCTCCATTCCAAAATAGATGACTCAACTTTGTACTAACTTAGTACAAAGTTGAGCCATCTATTTTGGAAGTACAAAGTTGAGTCATCTATTTTCGAATGGAGGGAGTACATTTTAGAAGATATCCAACTTCCATAACTGCTCCTGTAAGTTGGATTAGTGCCTTCTCGATGCATTCATTGTTAATCTGCGGAGGCTCGATCTTGCGTGCTTCTTTCTTCTTCGAGTGTAAAGAAGTAGATGTTGCTTCATCGCATCTAGTCTCATGTCTAGCCTCTATTCTAGTAGGAGTATCAACAAGTGCACTAGTCTCATCTCTAGCCTCTATGCTAGCTAAAAGTGCTAGAACATCTACTAAATTGCGCTCTATCAATATATTGATGTACTCTTCTTCCCAATACCAAAACTTGCATCCATTCTACACAATTAAAATTTAAGTTAGCACAACTAGTCTAATCCGAGAGCACAACCGAAGATTTGGTCGGGTTCTTCCTCCTTTTGCCGACACGTGGGACATCTAGCATCCATGTCGTGTCATGCAAGAAAATAGAGTGGTAGTTGAAGCCACGTGATGTGCATCTTGGGTTAAACTGTAAATAGAATCTTACTACTCTTGAGTAACTCCAAAAGCGGCCATCGAAGATCTTTATTGGATTTGTTTTTCATCACCAGCACGTCGAGGTGAAAGATGTGTAGGTTCAGTGGGTCCTCTTGCGTTTTCACTAACATGTGGGACCACATATGAGCAAACAGACGATGGGATCCGCGCGTCGGCTGGCTGGCTGAGAAGAGAGATAGAGGAGGGCTGAGGACGGACTCCAGGAAATTTGTTCTATGTAACTAGCACCTCGATATTCGCGTGTGGTTGTTTCTAGAATAAAAAAAGGAGGTACCCCTACTTATGTTACTACCACTAGTCCTATCCTAAGGTTAGTAGGTGACCTTGCGCTTGGCTCTTCGCCTCTTCCGGAAGTCGATGGTTCTACAGTAGTACTTCTGGCAATCTGACACCAAATGAACTGCTGCACGTCCACCGCTTGTAAGAAAAAGTTTCTCCTCATGCTATGAGCCACCGCGCACGCATTAGCGAGGGAGAAGGTGTAATCAAGCTTCTCGTCATTCTGCGAGTTGACGGGACACATCAAAGTTATTTAGTACGTACTCTCTCCAAAAAAGGGTTGACCATGTCATTGCTACCACCCTGTGTTCCCTCGTTGAGTACATGCACTATTCATGTGCCATCGAGGAGAAAAAATATTGCGTAGGTGCCATCGAAGTGCATGACTCACTTACACATTGCTTATCTGATTATCTCCATTTTCTTGCATGAAATGTGCACCATGATGCTAGATGTCTCACGTGTTGGGAAAAAGATGAACAAAGCTCACGTAAAAGAAAAGAGTTGAAGAGCATAGATTCCCGACGACCGAGAAGGAGCAAGGAACCTCGCGGTGGAGCGTCTGCAAGGAACCTTGCGCGTTTTCCCCTGTTTTTTGCCGCTTGCCCACCTATAAACAAATAAAATAACATGAACTCTTTGCTAACCACTAGAAATGGTACATCAGGATGCTAAGTTGAAGATGTTCTATAGTTTATATTGATAACCACGCAACAAGCCACGCATGTACAGGATGCATGCAGCCACGCATGTACACAAGCCAACGCACTAACTCCATCAGATCCAACTCATGCACATACACGCACAACATGGATCACACAACGCACGTACACAACACGTGCATGCACACACGCTTGGCCGCAGAATGCACGTGAATAACACATGCATGCGCACACACTCAACTGCATGGAGGTGTGCGCCATCTACGGCGATGTCTGGTTCGTCGTGCTATGGCAAAGCTCGCACGCAACTGCGCCTACGCATCTCTTGCAGCACCTCTTTGCCGTCGTTGCTCAACGACTAGTGGCAGACGAAGACGACTGCAACCTCGGCCTTAGAGCTAGCACTGATGGAAAAACACGCACGCTGCATGCACACGAGCATGTACGGAGTGCCCACGACATGGTGCGTCCCCAGTCGCCTCTACTCCTTCTGCGCACGTTGTCTATCAAGGCGGCTGCATGCTAATGATGATGTGGGTGAGATCTTCTAGGACTTAGATGATGACGAGGAAAATTATGAGATACAAGGTGACGTACACCATCAAGGTCCACGGTCAAGGGGGTGCTAGTAACCGCTTATATGTGCTTAGATGAGGTGCGAAGTGCATTAAATGGCTTAGTAACTCATGTCTTCAATGCATAGGTGCTTAGTTTATTGGTGCCACATCATATTTTATGCCTACGTGGCAGGCTTAGCAGATATACATGGTGGAGCACTGGGAGAGGCCAAGGCTGGTCATAGTGGGGAGTAACTTATACTGTAACATATTACTATGTTACTCTAAACATCTCTATAAACCGGAATGGAGGGAGTAGTAACATAGACTAGTGTCATATGTAGAGTATGGGAGCACATGATATTTCCCCGTTCGGACCGATCCCAAGTTGGCTTCTCACCTTCTTGGCCCAACAAAAACCCCTCCCCCCTCCCGTGCGCTCTTCCTGCCCGGCGCCAGCTGAGCCTGCCGCTCCACATTGATGGCAAGTCAGGGCGACGCGACCTCTCACTGCTTCCGCCATTGAAGCGGCGTGCCGACCGAGGGCACCGCCCACTGCATGCCCAACATTTAAGACTACACAGTGGAGAGTAACTTTAGAGCAAGTACTATAATTAGATGACATAAGCAGGCTATAAGGATTTAAATATAGTATTTGTGCTTAGTTGAAGGAGAGAGAAGAGGAGAGAGAAGAGAAGCGGATTGTAAACGTGTAGCCGGTTGTACTCCAACATACTTTGTGAGACAAAAGGTGGGGCCATTATAAATGATATAGTATTTACACTAAAGGGACTAACAGACGCCTTAATTACTCCGTTTTTTGAGACAAACCTTGGTGGGGCTATTATTGACTTGGACGTGGGGTTTGGGGGCCAAAGGCCTACTATTATACTCACACAACCTGACATGCTCTACCCTAGCCGCCGCTGTATCATATGGTTTCGCACCGTTCCAGATCTTAGCGCCGCCACACAATTCTTCTCCAGCCCTCCTTCTGGCGTGCACCGCGAGAAGGGAGAGCAGTCCTCTGAACCCCGCCTTTCGTGATCCTATAAGGGAGAGGGGCGATCAGGTTTTTGGGGAGCACACTCCTGTGACTGCTGCCAGCGACAACTTCCTCAACGAGAACCTTCTTCCTCGACCTGGGTAACCTCTTCATCAACGACATGAGTGACAACATCAACCACAACGGTTCTGCTCCCGTTGTATAGTATGTGATTCTGTCCTCCTGGTTTAGTCCGCGTCATTACTTTGATGTTTGCAATTGTCGTCATGATCTATTTACTGCTGATTCAGATTAAATCTCATACTAAATTGCTCATATATTCAACAATCCAATCCAAAAAACCTGATTATAGGCAATTTACTCCGAGTGGTTTTGTTGCGCTTTTGAAGCCGCCTCCTTTTAAACGGGTGCAATATAAAAGGTGGCGCACAAGAGCAGTATATTGGTTTCAGATCATGTACTGCTATGACGCCACTAAGGGTAATCCTGAGGGCGATCTTAATCCTACACAGCAGGAAGCTTTTTAGAACATGGATACCCTCTTCAAAGCCACCCTGCTGAGTGTTCTTGACGATTCCATTATGGATTCATATATGTCGTTTGACAGTGGCAAAGACATGTGGGCTGCGCTCGAGGCCACGTTTGGGCCCTCGGGCGCTGGCAACGAGTTGTATGTCATGGAGCAATTCTGTAACTACAAGATGACTGATGAGCACTCTCTTGTTCAGCAGACTCATGAGATACAGTCACTCTCTAAGGAACTTGAGTACTTTAAGTGTGTGTTGCCGGACAAATTGTTGTTGGGACCATCATTGCCAAGCTTCCACCTTCGTGGAATGATTTTGCTACTTCTCTGGAAAACAAGAGACATGAGTTTTCTGTTTTGGATCTCATTAGCACTTGATATTGAGGAGAAGGAGAGAGCAAAAGACACACGTGCTCGGGTCGCTGAGGGAGCTTCTAGTGCCCACATGGTACACGAGAAGAACTTCCAGCCCAAGCAGCCCCAAAACAACAAGAACAAATCTCAGGGGAAAGGCAAGTTTGATGCAAAGAACAAGATGCGACCCTATCCTAAAGGAACACGAAGGTCCCACCAAGGATAGAAGCGCATATTGGAGACCCTTTTTCAAGGTGGATATCATTACATCGTACCATTACATAATAGTTGGGGATACATACCAAAGGCATACAATGCCACATGAATACAAAATCACAATACATAAGAGCAACATCCGACTACGGATGGAACACGAACAGAAACTCAAACGACATCCACCCTGCTAGCTCAGGCTACCGACCTGGAACCTATCCCCTGATTGAAGAAGAAGCAGAAGAAGAACTCCAAAACAAGCAAACATCGCTCTCGCATCATGATCATCGCATAACCTGTACCTGCAACTGTTGTTGTAGTAATCTGTGAGCCACGAGGACTCAGCAATCCCATTACCCTGGGTATCAAGACTAGCAAAGCTTAATGGGAAAGGAAGGGGTAAAGTGGTGAGGTTGCAGCACCGACTAAGCATATATGGTGGCTAACATACGCAAATAAGAGCGAGAAGAGAGAAAGCGGAACGGTCGTGAACTAGCAATGATCAAGAGGTGATCCTGAACTCCTACTTACGTCAAACATAACGCAAAAACCGTGTCCACTTCCCGGACTCCGACAAAAAGAGACCATCACGGCTACAAACGCGGTTGATGCGTTTTAATTCGAATCTGGTGTCAAGTTATCTACAACCGGACATTAACAAATTCCCATCTACCACATTACCACGGGCACGGCTCTTGAAAGTTTATACCCTGCAGGGGTGTCCCAACTTAGCCCGTCACAAGCTCTCACGGTCAATGAAGGATATTCCTTCTCCCAGGAAGACCCGATCAGTCTCGGAATCCCGGTTTACAAGACATTTCGACAATGGTAAAACAAGACCAGCAAAGCCGCCCGATGTGCCGACAATCCCGATAGGAGCTGCACATATCTCGTTCTCAGGGCAACACCGGATAGGTCAGCCTACGAGTAAAACCAGCCCTCGAGTTTCCTCAAGGTGGCCCCGCAGTCTGCCCGGTTCGGACCAGCACTTAGAGAAGCACTGGCCCGGGGGGCTAAAATAAAGATGACCCTCGGGTTGGCCGACCCAAGGGAAGGGTATAGGTGGTGGTGAGGCAAATGGTAAAACCAAGGTTGGGCCTTGCTGGAGGAGTTTTATTCAAAGCGAACTGTCAAGGGGGTCGCATAAATCACCCAACCGCGTAAGGAACGCAAAATCAAGGAACATAACACCGGTAGGACAGAAACTAGGGCGGCAAGAGTGGAACAAAACACTAGGCATAAGGCCGAGTCTTCCACCCTTTACCAAGTATATAGATGCATTAATTAAATAAGAGATATTGTGATATCCCAACATAATCCTGTCCACCATGGAGCAATCTTCAACTTCACCTGCAACTAACAACGCTATAAGAGGGGCTGAGCAAAGCGGTAACATAGCCAAGCAACGGTTTGCTAGGAAGGGTGAAAAAGGTTAGAGGCTGACATGGCAAATTGGGAGGCTTGAAGAACAAGTGATAGGTAGCGTAGCAAAGCGATAGAACGAAGCAACTAGCATAGCAATGATAGTAGTGAGATCCAGGGTAGCGGTCATCTTGCCTAAAATCCCGCTAGGAAGAAGAACGAGTCCATGAAGAAGATGAACGAATGAAGCCGAACCAAGCATAGACGAACGAATCCTCACGATCGCAACGAAATGGGAACTATCGAGAAGAAGCACACAACATGGTAAACACACCACACATGAACAAGGCATGATGATCAACCAAGTATGATGCATTACAAAGCTACATGAAGCTACTCATGGCAAGAGATGATGTATACAAGAGCAACACATCAAAGCAAGTTTAAATGAGGCCGGAAACAACATGTAATAAATCCGGTAAGTCCTCATATGCAAATCTCGAAATTGGTCCAGATCTGAACAAACATTAAGCTGAAGTTGTTAAACAGCAAGTTAAAGAGCACCAAGAGGATCTCTACACGAAATTCTAGTCAAGTTACATATAATCTCATTTAGTTCGGAGCTACGGCCTAGAAGATATGAGCAAAACAAGTTAAACATGGCATTGATGCAAAATGCATACAAACATCAAGAAAACACTCTCAAAACATGGATGCAACATGATAATATGAAACTACATTCAATATCAAGCAAGTTTCATATAGAGCACACTCAAAATGGAGCAACGGTTCAACACATACACTATATACAAGTTTAAAGGACAAGCTGTCCAAAACAGCAACTAGGCATCTAACAAGCAACAAAACAATATGCTACAACACCTCTACATAAGAACAAAAGGCATGGTCATTAAGTACAGGTAAAGCATGACAAAACATGAACATTGAGCTATCTCCAGAAATCACTAGAACATGCTCAAAAAGACATGACAAGATTGCAAATAATAATAGTTTACAGACTTAGCAGAAATAACACCAGGTTGCAATGTTTAGAGCTATCAAACAACATGTTATAGGAACTTAACATGGCAAATAAAGGGATTTAATGAATCTACTAATTGCATATAACAAAAGTACCTTACTGAACTTATTCCAAAGATCAACAGAAAACATGGTTGCATCCATGCAAACATGGCAAAAGATATGACAGATTTAGACATGGCAGAAACAACAATAAGTAGGCATGTTGGTGAGCTTGTACCACTCACCACAGAGCATTACATGGTATGACAAGGTAACCAAAAGTAATAAGACATGTTTGTGAAGCTAATCATGGCAATAGCAAGTTCATAGGGTGCATGGATCACTAGCAAAGCTCGTGGAAAACTGAACTTAATGTTAACAGGCTGACAGCAACATTATTTAGCAACTTTCGAGCACGATTACAACAAGCTACATCAGGCTATAAATGCAACCAGGGGCATGGATGGATAGAGCATGACATTTATAACAAAACATCCTTAGTGAACATCTCCAGATTATGCATAGAATGACTTGTAGCAGCAGGTTTACATAGCATCATGATATAGCAGATTCAGCCTAGCAAAACAGCAACAGCAAGTACCCTACTTCACGATCTCGATGCACTCAGTACAAGACTCACAAAAATACATGGATTGCACCACAGTAAAGATGGCATGATGTAGTTCAAAACTCATGTAGACATCAAGTTCATAAGATGCACACATCAAATGCAACAAAAATGACAAAACATAAAGTTCTGTTAACAGACAGCAGTTAACATCATATAGCACTCTTTCAATGATGATTAGAGCATCAAGATGAACTCAAACAAGCTTGGCACACTGGAATGAAATGAAGAGCATCTCACAGTGAACAATTTGACATATTACACGCACAAAACGGAGCAGTATGCAAAGAGATATGGCATGTCGAACATGGCATAAAAAGATCATAGGGAAAAGACTTGGTGGAATTTATACCCCTCCGAAACGTGGATGAGGTGGTGCGGGATGGCTCGGGGACGCTCGTTTGGATGAAGGGCTGGGTGGATCTCATCAACCTGGCGGTTCTGGGCCGGATCTCGCCAGATCCGGCCGGAGACGGCGACGGCGCGCCGGCGGCGAGGTCGACGCGGGGCGGGGCGGCGCGGCACAGGCGGCTCCGGCCTAGAGCGCAACAGCGGAGGGACCGGGGCGTGCGGCGTCGGCGAGGCTGGGCGTAGAGGCGCGCCGGCGGCGGCAGCAGGAGGCGCGGGGCGATGCGGAGGCCGGTGGCAGGGTCGACGAGGGGGCGCCGGTGCTGGAGGCGGGCAACGGCGGCGGGCGCTCGACGGCGGAGGGGCCGAGCCAGGAGGCGGGCTGCATGGACGCGGGGGAGCTCACCGGCGGCGAGGAGCTTCGGGAGGACGGCGTCACCGGCGGGACGGCGGCGGAGGCGAGCACCGGCGAAGGGCGGCGGCGCGGGCTTCGTCGGGCGGCGGCAGGCCCGATCTGGCCCGGGACGGGCCCGATCCGGGCTCCCTCAGGCCACGGCAGCGGGCGGAGCGGGGGCACGTGGCGGCGCATGATAGGTTCGGCGTGGCGGCGGACGCGTTCGGTGGTGGGGTGGATGTGTCCGGCGGCGGGAGGAAGGAGGAGACTAGGGTTAGGGTGGAATTCATCCGCGAATTTCGGGGGGAGGGGCTAATTTATAGATAGAGGGAGCTAGGAGTGTCCAAATGAGGAGCGGTTTTCGCCCACACGATCGTGATCGAACGACCGAGAGCATGGAAGTGACTTAGATGGGTTATTGGGCTGTTATGAAGGGGGTGTTGGGCTGCACACAAAAGAGGCCTTTGCGGCTACCCGGTTAACCGCTAGAGTATCAAACGGACTCCAAATGGCACAAAACTTGACAGGCGGTCTACCGGTGGTGTACCAAGGCCGATTGGCAAATCACGTTCCTTTCCGAGAATGTTTAACGCCCGCTCACAACGAGATACAAAAGGGGGACGTCGAAGGACATAGGAGTGTCGAATTGCAAAATGGACAACGGGGAAAATGCTCGGATGCATGAGACGAACACGTATGCAAAATGGACAACGGGGAAAATGCTCGGATGCATGAGACGAACACGTATGCAAAATGAGATGCACATGATGACATGATAAAATGCAACACGCAAGCAAATGACATGGCAATGACGGCAAATAAGTGGCAGACATCTGGCACATCGGATCCGGGGCGTTACAAGCTTGCTCTCCTGCTTCCGTCTCCCCCCCATCCCCCCCCCCCCCCGCCGCTCCCCAATCTTCCTCACTCGTCCAGAAAACCCCTGCTCACCTTCTTCATCACTCGTATAGAAAACGCCTGCTCCTCTTCTTCCACTCCTACAGAAATCCCCAGCCCTCCTTCTTCCCCACTCGCACTGCCACTAGGCTCCTCTCTGGCTACTCTACTCAAACCCGTGAGCTCGGCGCGAAGCCCACAAGGAAAATGGAGTCAGGTGGCCCCATCGCCAAGAAGATGAGGCTCCCGCCAGCGGCGACGCCGGTTGTAGATCCCACACCCGGTAGTGCGGGGAGAAGCGGCGATCCCCCCCCCCACCCGGATCTGAGGAACCGGTAGAATCTCCGGTGGACTGCATCAGCGATCTCCTGGACATCATCCTTGAGGAGATCACCTCACTTATCCCCATCAAGGATTGCTGCCGCACACACGTCCTCTCAACTCGGTGGCGCCCTCTATGGCGCACCGCGCCCCTCAATCTCGACTGTCGTCAGATATCTGTCCTTCCTGAATTTGATCTCCTCAGAGCCATCATCTCTTCTCACTAGCAGGGCCCCGTTCAATGCCTCTGCATCCCGACATGCTACCTGTTGTCCATACCCGGCAAGGTGGATGCTTGGCTGACATCCCCTGAATTCAGAAAACTCCAGCAGTTTGAGTTGTACCATTACCACAAAAGTTTCATACCATGAACACACCAAGAATTTGTGCCCACACCACTGTTGTCCATCTCGCGGTTTTCCTCCTCTCTCCACACCGCCTCCTTCGCCCGGTGCCATCTACCAGACGATCTGGTACAAATGCTTCGACCCCCACTGCTAAAAAAACTTTCGCTTGTGGTGGTTTATCTGTCGGAGGCCTCACTTCACAGCATCATCCACTCCAGTTGCCCTGCCCTAGAGCGCTTGCTGATTGTTTTGGGAATAGAAATCTGTATCAATTGTCTCCAAATAAAGTCGCCTCACCTTAAAAGAATTGGAATCTGTTTTGAAGGACAACAGCTCATCATCGAAGATGCCTCTTCACTTGAAAGGTTGCTCCTTGATAATTGTTATACACCTTCACAAATAACTGTCGTCTCTATGCCCAAACTGGAGACCTTGGGTGTAATTCGTGACCCATTTAATAATCACAAGGAGTTGGTGTTTGGCTCCTCACTTTTTCAGGTACCGTATATTATCATCTACACATTTGTAATCATATGCTACATTTTTTATTTGTGCGCATAAGTTTTATATCATCTTGGAGTACACTTTGGGTACTAATATTATGTTATATGCTCAATGAAGAGTTCGTCCATTGATAGCCTATCAATGCTGCTGGATTCTGTCAAAGTCATATATATCAGAATGTATAGTTTTGATCTGGACATAATTATTGGCTTGCTGTGATGCTTTCGATCTCTGGAGAATTTATACATAGAGGTGATGATTTCATGCACATTGAAATCCCGTATATATTGTACTAGAATTAACTATTCATCTGTCGTTCTTTCGACATACTCTTTTTTCAGACCTTAACTGTTTTCAATCTTCATGTCTACTTAGGAAGAACCACATGGAGAAAAACATATAACCAATCGGTGGCGTAATAAGCACAAGGATTTTCTCAGTTCTCATGACATTCGTTTGAGGAAAATAACAATGGAACGATATGCATCCAACCAGGAAAACAGAAGCTTTGTCACATTCTTCCTGTTGAATGCGAGGTTACTATTGTCCATGAGGCTTAATTTTTACCGCAAGGGATTTCTTACAGACGGACATGTTGAACAGCAAAAAAAGAAGTTTTAAGTGGACAAATGGGCTTCTAAATATGCTCGGCTTCTATTTACAACAAGTTGTAGTCATCCTGAAATAATTTTTTTTGCACAGGATGTTGATTTTATGGATCAGACCGATCCATTTGTTTGTGACTGCAAAAAAGAGTGGTTGGGTTAGATGTTACTGTCATGTTCAATCTGGGTTTTGTCTATAAATTTGATGAATAATTAATCCTTGGGCTTTTTGTACCATTTGTATGCTTGAGTTGCATGTTGTTGCCCTCGTACTCCCCTCCACCTGCCACTACACTGCCGCATCTTCCACGGCTGCTGTTCGTTCCCGTCCGAGGCCTCGCCATCATTCTCCGCCTTGGTTTGCTCGCTGTGGCCGTCACCATCTGGCGTTGTCAACATGGACAACAACCAAGAGGAATCAGGAGATGATTGTACGTGGAGAGGCTGACAGTAGGGACCCACCAGGGTCATTGCATTTGCAAGCAGGTGCCTCATTATTACAAGCCAAAAAATACTTCCTCCTAATTGTTTGACAACTAGGTCCCATGCCATTGTCAATGTAGTCAATAAACGAGAAAATTACACAACAAGCGGATAACACCAGGGACCCAGCAGCTCGCCTAGTTGTTTTTTAGTTTCAGAGACGGACCTCAACTATGCGCTGTGCGGGGGCTGTGGCCCGTCTAGCCCACGCTTACGCTTTTATTAAGCACATGACGAGCCCAGTTGATATATTTTTTCTTTCTGAAATTGGCTAGCCCAGTTATTTTTTTTTGGAGAATACCAAAACCGAGGCCTACTTGCTTTTTTCAGCCCTGCTGGGCTGCAAATCTTTCAAGACGAGGAGGGATGTAAGTAGTAAGAAATGGGCTTCCATAGAAAATGGGCTATAAGTTGTAAGAAATGGACTGTAAATTTTTAAACCAAAGCCAACCGCCAATTGCATTAAAATATCATTTTTTTCAGGATTTCTCTACTCTCTACTCTTATAAAAACCAAAGCCAACTGGCAATTACATTAAAATATCATCTTTTCTCCCACAAGATAAACTATTCATACGAATGCATCTTCATGTTCCGTGCAACGAACGGGCATCTTGCTAGTTAAGATTCTAAATTTCATTCATTTTTTGCAGAGAATTGTTTTTTGAATTTTATTTTGATACAATTTTTTGAAAATTATTTTTAATGTGACTCGAAATTTCGTGATTAAAAGAGTTCGGACCCCACCAAAATATGCAAAATTTCGTTGAATTTTTTAGCAGTGCCTAGAATATATGGTCTGTAATGCTAATAAAAAGAATATGAGCTTCAAATATCCTTAAGAATTAGCAAATGGGCTATAAATTATTGAAAATAATGGCTAATGGGTTGTATGTTGTTTTCCACAGATTTGGAGGCTGACTTCTGGGCCTACTAGGTTAACGATGACGTTGTCCTAAAATTTTTTTGACGCGTACACAAGGCTTTGTCAACTTAGTCAACACACAACAGTGACTGTTGGATGTCCATCCTACGGCCGGCGTGCTTCTTCAATCTCTGATCTTCCTGCTCCAACCGCCCAAACCAGCGCCAGTGGGACTGCCTGCTCCCTCCTCCCGTGGTTGGCCGTGCTGCCGCCAGGCCATCCCTCTAACCACCCACACATCCTGTTATTTTCCGGCGACGTCAGCCTCACCCTGCAGCCGACCAGTCAGCGCTCGTACTCCCCTCAGCGTGGGCATCCGCTGCGGTGGCTTCACCTGCTCCGGGTGGTTCTCTTCCTGGGCCTCGCCCTCGTCCACCGCGTTTGTGCTCTCGGTGCGGCGAGGTCAACATGGTCAACAAACAACAGCCATCGGAAGAGGCTGACAGTAGGGGCCCACACGGGGAAATGCCTCCTTCTTATGCGCAAAATAATGATTCCTCCACCTGATAGCTGGGACCCACCGGAAGGGCCTCTGTATTTCACGAAAAAACGTTCCCCCCGCTGTCAGCTCGGACCCATCGAAAGTGCCTCCTAATTACGCACAAAAAAATGAATACTCCCCTGCTAGCTGAGACTCACCTTGGTGGGAGGCTGACTTCTGGGCCTACTAAGTTGATGGGGACGGAGGGCTTTGTCAACCTAGTCAATATGAATGATTCTAGCTCTAGTGACCATACGATGTCCATCCAACGTCCGCAGTGCTTCTTCAACCTCTGGTCTTCGTGCTCCAGCCGCCCAAAGCAGCACCGGTCGTGCCTCATGCACCTGCCTCCCATGGCCGATTGTGATGCCGCGGAGGCCTCACTGACCCCTACTACTCCCACCGCTGGCCAGGCCATCCCTCTACTCACCCACACCCCCTGTTATTCTGCAGCGACGGCAGCCTCACACCGCAGCCAAACCAGTGAACCCTCGTACTCCACTTCACGTGGGCATCCACTGCCGCGTCTTCCCGGCTCTGCGTCGTCCCCTTCATAGGCCTCATCGTCGTCCACCGCCGTGGTGATCTCAGTGCGGCGTGGTCAATGTGGTCAAGAACCGACTTCCATCGGAAGAGTACTGTACGTGGAGAGGCTGACAGCTGGGTCCATGGCAGCCGCAAGGAAGTGCCTCCTTATTATGCGCAAATAATTATTCCTCCACCTCACAGCGGGGACCCATTGGACAGGCCACCGTATTTCGTGAAAAAATGATTCGCCCCCTGACTGCTGGGACCCACCAGCTACATCTTCGCACGCAAGGAAGTGCGCCCGGGGAACAAAAAATGATTCCCCCCCTGACTGCTGCGACCCACCAGCTACATCTTCGCACGCAAGGAAGTGCCTGACAGTCGGGACCCACCTGGTCGAAGTGTAAGTAGCATTGTCATTCTGGTCGCAAACGTGTACGTACATACTGGTGGATGTAGAGGCGCGCACGTGTCGTAGTAGAGGCGCGCACGTAGCATGTACACGTATGTATAGTGGCCAGTGTGCAAGAAAGAAAATACGGCCACGTACGTACATACGGGCGGGGTCTCAAACGCCTACTCGCGCATACGTATGGCCAGGGCTCGTGTACATGGCTGGGTCGGAAAGGAGAAACAGCGTCGTCGTCATGTTCATGGGGTGCCAACCGGCTGGGTCGGAATGGAATGCGTCGTCGTGTTCATCTGGAGGGCTTGGATGGAACAGGCGATGGAAACGAGGCCTGGCGTACCGCAGAACGGAGGAAACGGCCTTGTGTTCGACCGGCCATGTTCGAAACGGTATCCTGTTCATCGGGAGGAGTCTGGCGTACCGCAAAATGGAGGAAATGGACTTGCGTTGGACCTCCTACGGTCGAAACGGGGTCCTGTTGATTGGGAGGGGTGTGGCGTACCGCAAAACGTACAAAACAGACTTGTGTTGGAGCGCTACGGTCGAAACGGGAGTCCTGTTCATCGGGAGGGGTGTGGCATACCGCAAAACGGGACTCCACGGGATACTGTTCATCTCCACCGTCGACCTCCTCCAGCCTCCACGGGCTACTGTTCATCCAGCGTCGACCTCCTCCAGCCTCCACCTGCTCCTGTTCATCCACGGGCTCCTGTTCATCCAGCCTCCACCGCGCGCTACTTCACCGGCTACTGTTCAACCACCCCTCTCCACGGTCTCCTGTTCAACCATCCCTCCACGGGCTACTGTTCATCCACCCCTCCACCATCTACTGTTCATCCAGCCCTCCACGGGGTCCTGTTCATCCAGCCCCAACCGGCTCGATCAATCGGGGTCCTGTTCATCCATAGGAAACACCACGGGGTCCTGTTCATCCACCCCCACCGCTCACTGTTCATCCAACCCCCCCTCCCGCAACACTCACTGTTCATCTAGAGGCAGCATCGATCGGCTTCAGTTAGCAGAAGTAGCGAAGGAATCGCTCGATCGAGTTCAGTAACGCATAGCCTATAGTGCAATCACTCGGGTTCAGTTAGAGCCCAACGCCTCGCTCGGTTCAGTTAGAGCCAACGCCTCGCACACACGTGTGTACGTGTACGATAGAAACGTGCACCGCTCGGCCCCCGACCACCCACCGTAACCGGGAACTCGCCGAAATTTTCCTCGCCCTCGCTTCTACCATGGTTTTTTCCGTAATGGACGGCCCAAATAATGTCATGCAGCTGCGTCTCCGGCCCGCCCAGGACGAAAAGCCCATTTTCTGTCATGATTTTTTGTCACAGAAGTAGGAGCCCACCACATCTATGATGATATCGGGTTTTGTCACAATTATCGTCATAGAAGTGTCATAAGTATGACAGAAAAAAAATTCGTTCGACCCAAAATGTCACGGGATGTGTCTTTTTTTGTAGTGTTAGCACCTCTTGGGTGGGATAGTTTTTTTGGTGGGTTCGATGCAACTTGATCCAATTTAAACCCTCATGCTTGGATACTTTAGGGCTATTTGAGCCCCAATTAGCTCAAACTAACTCTAACCCATGGATCCAAACAGGGCCTATTGCCAGCCTCGACGCGGAGCAGTCGCGTGCGTCGAGAAGCGGCGCTCTCTCGGCCGTCGCGCCACTTCAAAGCCGGCGCTAGTGAGAGGTCGCCTCCGCTCTAGACAGGCATTAATGTGGCACTGACGCTCTAGGGTGATGCTGACTGTTTCACGCGGGAAGCGCGCGCTGGCAAGGGAGTATAGGCTTTGAACCGTTTCAGGTGTAGTACTAGTAGTTTGCAAAACTACTCAATTATTGCACTCAGTTTCCTAAGAAATTATGGTAAAAAACGTTACTCCACAGCCCGCTTCCCTTCTCCTTCCTCTTCCACCGCCCGCGCACGTACGTGGGAAGCGACCGGCCACCCCTTATATAGGAGTGCTAGCACAAAAAGATGCATGCATGACCACTAAAATTTCCAGATTAAAGCGCCGCTCCGACGGGAGTATGGCGTATGTTGTTACCTTCGGCCGGGCCATGGCTACTGGGCGACGGCGATCAGAGAAGAGGCGGCGGGAGGGGAATGAATGCAGCTACTGTTTGGGTTCGCCATCCGGCTTAAATAAATGCGCAGCATCACGTGTACCCGCGGGTGCACAAATTGTAACATACGTGTCTGCTTAAGTGGGCGTCACGTAACTGGAGTGTGTGTGTGTGTGTGTGATTCTGAGAGACAGAGTGCATGTGTGCGATTCTACTCTTCGGACATGTACTCAACCTTTTCCATCAGGATATAAGTATAATGGTATTTACTTTAGCTAGTGATTTACGTGGCCATGTTAACGTGGTTGTGTAAAACAAAATGTCACTTCCTGCTCGTGATTTGTGTTATATAATTACAAGTAAGATGCTCGTGCATTGCACGGAACATCAGTATGCATTTTTTTTACAATACACCTATTGCAATTGACCCATGCAGGAGTAATCCCATGTGTAAAAACTAATGGTATCTCGAGAATTTTATCGGAAAACTGGTATCTCGAGAATGTCATTGAAAAAATGAAAGATGAGAGATAAGGTGAGGAGGAGTGGAGCGTGATGGTGACTGGTGGTCGGAATGGGAGGAAGCATGGGGATGGACGGTGCCGGCAGGCGGCAGCGGCCACCATGCTAGATTGTTCCAGAGACTTCCTTTTTTAATTGCTCAGCAATGAGGTTGTGGGAGATAAGGATGTGGAGAGAGGTGCGGGTATCTTTTGTAAAATTATCATAGTTTGATTTCTATCCGTCAGATATAGACCAGACGCTCTATATTGCAAGATGGCAGGCACACCATCATTCCCAACTCGGTTTTTATAAGGGTACAGATGATAAGTTTGCTAACTACTAAAGTAAAGTGGAACTTGTCCATGTTATACAAGTAAGTTAAGGTGATTGTTTATCATACGGGTAAGGTTGGATGAAGGGTGGTAGGAACAAATGCTCCGCCTAGAGCATGTGTGTGTGAGATGGAGTCTTAGTGTGTGTGTATGTGTGTGTGTTTGTGTGTGTTTGTGTGTGTGTGTGAGAGAGAGAGATGGAGTCTTAGTGTGTGTGTGTGTGTGTGTGATGGAGTCTTAGTGTGTGTGTGTGGGTGGGTGGGTAGGTGCGTGCTTGTGTGTGTGTGTGTGTGTGTCGCGGGGTCCTCGGTGGCGGATGTAATTTAAGTGTGCATGGCTTCATCATAGAGAGGTGATGTGTATGGCAGAGGCCACCAATGATGGGGTGCGAGAGAGAAAATGCTCGTAGAGAGGGAAGAGAAGGTGTGTGCGCATGAGAGGAGTCGACATCGAGAGAACGTGTTTGTTCGAGAGACATCGAGGAAGACTACTATATATCGATGGTGCATGTAGGCGGAAATTAAACAAATGGATGGTCTTATTGGTTTCGGGGATATAGGGGAAGAGTGAGAGGGGGTAGCTAGAAGGAGATTGTTAAGTGTGAGTGTGTGTTTTACCCATCCAAGCGGAAGTTATGTGCACACAAGAAGAGAACGATTTGATGTGGGGTTAGGGTTGAGGGTAATTAACTACGTATGAATACATAGAGACCTTGAACGTGCATGTGTGAGAGGTATACATGTATACGTGGGATGTGTGTGTGCGCGCGCGCATGATTGAGATAAAAGAAAGAAGACATAAGTCATAAGATCAACGACATGGGAGAGACGGATCGGTATGACAATATCCATGCATGTGAGAATGCAGGGAAGAAGGCCCAACAATTGAGAATGTGTTTTTGTCTTTAAGACATAGTGGCGTGGGCTCGAGTATGCATCTATGGCGAGCAGAGGGAGTTAGGCATAATGATTGTGCAAAAGAGATCAACCTATCTCTCCCTAATCTCTCCCTAATAATAAAGTACGGATTGGGTCTCCAGGTTCACCGTCGTGGCTTTTTTGCAAAGGTCCCTGTGGTTTTATGAATTAAACCCGCCGTCCCTACTTAAGTGGATCTGAAATAACGATTCAAATTTACAAATTAGCCTTTGCATTTTGTAAGATTTCCACCTGCGCTTCTTTGTTCATCTTATCCAGTGAAAGAGAAGGTGGAACGGGGACAGCGGCGGCTGGGCTCTCGTCAGCGCGGAAGGTGTCCGGCTCTCCCCTCCGCCTCCGGCCCTCTCGGCCTCTCCTCGGCCTCCGGCGTCCCCGGTCCCTCGATCCTTTATTCAAAAAAAAAAAAATGCCTACATCTTATCCAGATGCTGTCGGTCCTTGACCTGCCGTCTGTCCGGCACGGCGGCATCCTTGTCGGCGGCGGAGACGGCATCCTTGTCGGCGGCGGAGACAGCTACAGATGCAGAGGAGGATGAGAAGGCGTCCGCCGTGCCTTGCGCGGGAGGACGGAGGACGCCTCGCCTGGGCGTGTGCTCGGTGAGGGGCGGCGCCCTTGCCGGCGTTGCCGGCGGCGGAGACGGCTTCTGCTGCGCGGCGGGCTGGAGCATGGGGGGTAGTTGTCGGGCAACATGAGGAGGCAGAGGCGGCCAAGGCAATGAGGCACGGCGTCGGCTAGCCAAGGGGCGGCCGGAGCAGAGGACGTCCACTTCCCCAGTCTGCGCACTCATCACGGCAAGGTACAGCCTGCTCGACCAGTGGACATTGCACCTCCCCCTGCCCCCGTCCATTACCCATGGCGCTCCTCCCAATCTCACATGGCTGTGTTGCCTCTTCTGGTTGCAGGCTAATTCGAGTTAGCAACTTGGAGTAATCACGTTCTCTCTAATACTGTGTGCAGACCTATCATGTTTTCTGAATTTCTGCCTGCAGCCCAAGTGCTACCATGTTCCCTGATAAATTTCTTACTCTGAATTTTTATGTGCTTCCATGTTCTGTACATGTACATGTACTCTGAAATTCATTCTATCTTGTGCAGTCAGTATTGGGTGTATACTCATGACTTCCAAAGCGCCACTTGATGTAAAAAATCATATGCACAATGCTGCAAGCTTGGCTAAAGGTGGATCTTTTTGCGATCCTATATAGCATGTTGTTGGACGTGGCCGGGTTTTTTGTTGGTAATTGTTGCGGGAGCAAGCAAAGGAGCCTGGCTTGGTACATATGGGTTAATTGTTCTTGATCAATTGTCGTGCGTTAATTGTTAGGTCTGGTAACATCCTGCTCCCCTGTCTGATTTGGGTTGAATTCATGACCGTGGCCTTCTCCAACAGAAATCAGTGGAGTGCCCAACCCGGATTGAATTTCGCTGCTATAAGAAGGAAGGGTCCTTGGCCGGAATCTCCATCAGGTTGCGTACTTGGACCAGAAAATCCATCAAATCCCGGAGTACTTGGACCAGAAAAGCATCGTGTCGCCTTCAAGTTCGCCGGAGGAAGAAGTGCCGAGTTTGCCGGAGGTAGAAGAACATCCGTCGAGCCGTCCAATATCGCCAACGGCGGGCTACACCAGAGGTATGTAATGCCTCGACCCCCTCAAAAATAGTGTTGCTGCGTTGGTTGTGAACTTGTGGTGCCTGTGTTCCTCACAGTAGTTGTTTTTTTGCTGTTACTATAGTTGGTACACCACTGTATGATCGATGAATTCAACCGAGTTTCCTTTGTTTGCACTGTTGTATAATGAATG